>NW_004949184.1:544052-557945 GCF_000317375.1 Microtus ochrogaster
TGGGGCTGTATCTAGGGATGGAGTGGAGGAGGGGACTGCATGGGGCTGTATCTAGGGATGGAGTGGAGGCAGGGACTGCATGGGGCTGTATCTTTATTGGAAGTGCAGGGAGCCCTGATAAGATCTTGGTTTTTGGTAAATGATTGTCAATTAGTTTGATATTGCATCCAAAATGATAGTATCTGATAAGACATTCAGTCCAGGGATGTCCAGGAGATTAGTTAGTCCTGTCCAATTAATCCCTAAAAATAGTTTCCTAAGGAAGAATCTGGACAATGCTCCAACTGAAGGCAAGTCACCAATCAAGGGCTCCAGGATCACCCACAATGTCCTATAAATTTGAATACTGTTCACTCCAGCTCTACAGAAATATCGTTTGATCTCCAAAGCAATCTCACAATTTCCTGCAAAGCTAATCTGAAGGTCCAGAATAATTTTCTTTTGTTTACATTTTTGGCATAAACCTTAACACCACTGACTCTAAGGGGCTGCTGACCCACGCTCACTTTTGTGAAGGTGAAGGTGCTGAGGTGGGCATTTGCTCCCTGCACAGCTGGTTCTATGATTTCTCGAAAGAGCCTCTCTATAAATTGACAAATAAAGGGCCACACATGTTTTACCATCTCGTTTAGCCGTTCTACTCTCTCGGTGTCTGGAAAATGAGCCCAGGTGGACAGATTACAGGTGTGCACCCCCAGGCGCACAGCTCGCTCTTTGTCCTCCAACAGCGCCAGTGTGCAGCCCAAGTGGCTGGCCTTGAAGCCGTGGCTCCAGCTGCACCAGGCAAGAAGCTTAAATGCAAGCAGCACCCAAATGAGGATCAGTCCCGTGTAGCCTAGGGCCGTGTAGCCTAGGGTGTGTATACTGGCAACAGCAGCAGGAAGAAGCTGTGACCACGGCTAGGTCCATGTACCAGCTGCCAAGAGTCAAAGGGGATTGATTAGGAGCTGTGAGGACACACCAGAGTAGCCAGCTGCAGCCTCTCTCTGTGGGTCAGGCCCAAGCTCCCACAGCTCGGACCACCCACCAGAATCCCTGTGGGCCCGGAAGAAGCAACAGGCATCCTGGACCACTCAGGTGGGCTCAAACACCTGGGGTGTCCCAGGCCTCTGGCCCTTGGACCCCAGCTTTACTAGTTACACACTGCCGTTCCTGGACAGGCTGCTGAAGCCCATGTCAGTCCCAGGCCGCCCTCCATGCGCTACTGCAATGTCTGCAGGGTCCGCTGTGTAGGGCCACAGACCTATTGGAACCAACTGCAAGGACAGAAGCATCCGAAGAAGTAGGCAGTGACTCAGATGACAGGCACACAGCCTAACAGAAGTCTGAGAGGGGTCTACAGCCTTCACTGTGGCCTAGTTGCACACCAGGCTAGGGAAGCCAATTACCTCTGAGCCCACACCTCAGAGTATCACCTACACCTGAGGTTCGGACAGCATCCTGAGACAGTCAAGCAGAAAGTTCACATACCTCAGACCTGACCAGCACAGGCCTTCGGGTCCTCATCTCTTGTGCCATGCCTCCATGCAGTTCACTTCTCTCTGCTGAGGTCAATGCAGCACTCCCACAGATAGGTCCCTCCGTCCCGCCTGTCAGCACCCCTCTGAGAGGGACAGAGGGACAGCAGAAGATCAACAGTCAACAGGGGTGGGAAATATTGGACTTTTATGTCTAGTGATTAGTGGGGAAATTCTGTGGTTCTTTAGGCCACAGCCATATGCCCACATGGTGTCTCCAGACAAGGGCCGGCGTTCAGGATCTAAGCCTTGGTTCTGCCTCCTGTGAGCACGGCGGGGGGGGGGGATCAGCCCTTATGTGGAGACACTGGGTGAATCGAAAATTGTGCCTTCCTAACCAAATGGGCAGACAAACATGATAGACAACATGAAGAAAATGATGGGGGTCCCAATGCTTACTTGCCAAAGAGACTGAGGGGCCTTCCAAAAGAAGGAAAAGATGGGGCTCCCAGAGCTTACCTGCCAAAGGGACTAAGGGGCCTTTCCAAAGAAAGAAAGGATAGGTGTCCCAATGCTTACCTGCAGAAGGGATCGAGGGACCTTTTCATGGAAAATACACTGTCTTTGGACAGTGCAGCACCGCAAGTGAGAAGAGGAGAATGACTAGACCCTGTGCCAAGCAAAACACAAAAATTACAACCACAATGATAAAAAGGACTCTGACCTGGTGAGTTCAAAACCTGTTAGAAGTCCCTGTTCTGAGCACCAGGTGCTGCTGGCCTTAATGTCTTCTCCTTGGGGGAGGGGGTGAAAAGGCTTGGCGTCAAGGAACACAGATACTGGGAGTCAGGTCGAAGGCTTACAGCAGACCAGTTTATTTAACAATGGGGGAAAACCTATATACCCTCCCAGCACCCAGGTGTTCTCATCCGTTGACATTTGACATTTCATGCTCATCCTTCATTGGCTAAGTGCAAACAGGACCTCTAACAGCACCTGTTACTAGCCACTCAGGAAACATCACTTGGTCACTCCTTATTGGTTCGGCAGGGTCAGGACCTCTGTCAGCAGCAGGCAGACTCCAGGTTGGCTCCTTTTGGCCTGGTAGGCCTTAACTTCCTACATCTATATATTTTAGGAAACTTCTGCTATATTTGGCTTCCATACTATCCTCAAATGACCCTTAAGTTTAGCTGTCTCGTCCCCCATTACCTTCCTTGTCCTCTCCTCTCCTCCCTTCCATGTTTGATCCTCTCTATCCATCCATAACTATCTATTCTATTCTCCTGTCATAGGGAGAGATTTCTGTCCCCCTCCCAGCCCCTTACTGTGTGTCTACCCTCTGTTGTTCTACAGATTGTAGTTGGGTTATAACTTGACTTAATAGCTAAAATCCATATATAAACAATTATATGCCATATCTGTCTTTCTAGGTCTGAGATAACTCACTTGGGATGATTTTTGTCTAGTTCCATCCATTTATCTGTGGATTTCATGATTTTATTCTTTTTAACATCTAAGTAATACTTTGTTGTATTAATGTACTACATTTTCTTTATCGAGTCTTCTGTTGAGAGGCATCTAGACTGTTTCCTATTTCTGAATAGACCAGCAATGAACATGGTTGAGCAAGTGTCCTTGTGGTAGGATGAAACATTTTGAGTATATACCAAGAATGGTACATCTCAAGAATGGATTTTGAGATAGATCAATTCCCATCTCCCCGAGGAACTGCCACACAGATTTATATAATGGATGTACAAGTTTGCATTTCCATCAGCAACAGAAGAGTGGTCTCCTTACACCACATTCTCTCCAGTATGAGCTGTCACTTGTTTTATTGATCTTAGCCACTCTGGCAGGTGCAAGATGAAATCTCAAACTAGTTTTGATTTGCATTTCCCTGATGGCTAAAGATGTTGAACATTTGTTTAATTCCTTCTCAGCCATCATGTTTCTTCTTTTGAGAATTCTCTGTTTAAGACTGTACTCCATTTTCAATTGGGCTGTTTTCTTGATATATAGTTTTTTGAGTTATTTGCCTATTTTGGATATCTCTATTGGATGTGTAGTTGATAAAAGTCTTTCCTGTTCTATACGCTGCTGCTTTGTACAAATGATAGTGTCCTTACAGAAGGTTTTCAGTTTCATGAAGTCCCATTTATTAATCATTGATCATAATGTCTATACTCATACTGTTCTTCTCAGAGAGGCTTTTCCTGTATCAATGAGTACAAGGCTATTCCACACTTTCTCTTCTATCAGGTTCAGTGTGTCTGGTGTTATGCTGAGGTCTTTGATTCACTTGAACTTGAATTTTGTTCAGGGTAATTAATATGGATCAATTTGCATTCTTCTACACGCTGACATCCAGTTTGACCTGCGCCATTTATTGAATATGCTGTCCTTTTTCCAGTACATATTTCTGACTTCTTTTTATCAAAAATTAGGTGTCCATAGGTGTGTGAGTTTATGTCTTGGGTCATCAATTCAATTCCACTGATAGATATGTACATTTTGTGACAATACCATGGTGCTTTCATTAATATAGCTCTGGAGTACAACTTGAAATCAGAGAGAGTGATATCTCCAGCAGTTCTTTGATTATTCATGATTGTTTTTAGATATCCTGGGGTTTTTGTGTTTCTATATGAAGGTGAAAATTGTCCTTTCAAGAGCTTTTCTTGAAGAATTTTTCCTTTGATGAATATATAATGTCCTTCCCTATCTCTTCTTATTAGTTGTTGTTTGAAGTTTACTCTGTCAGATATTAAAATATCTACAACATTGCTTGGTATGTCCATTTGCTTGGGATATATTTTTCCATCTTTTTACCCAGAGACGATGTCTAAACTCGATGTTAAAGTGTGTTTCTTGGATGCGACAAAAAGATGTCTCACATTCAGTCCATTAGCTTGTATCTTTTTATTGGGGAACTGAGACCACTAATGTTGAATGATATCAATGAAAAGTGTTAGTTGATTCTTGCTTTGTTGTTGTTGTTGTTGTTGCTGTGGTTGTGGTGGTGTGTGTAAATGTCTCCCCTCTTTTGATTTGTTGATCCAGGATTATTTATTCCCTGTTTTCTGGGTGTTTTGTGCCAGGACTTTTTTAGACCTTGACATTCTCTTTGACTGAGGTGTAAAATTTTTTAGCATGTTTTCAATGCCCGGGATTATTTCTTTCATCTCTGTATTCTGTGGTGAGGCTTGCGTCTGAAGTTCCTGTTCAACTCTAAATTTTTCACTTCCAGATTTCCCTCACTCTGGGTCTTCTTTACTGATTTTATTGCAACTTATAGGTCTTAAACTCTTTCATTCCTTTTCTTCATTGTTTGCATTTTCATATACTTCTTTAAGGTGTCTATTCATTACTTCTTTAAGGACCTCTATTATATTGAAGACCTCAATTCTTAAAGGCCATTTTAAGGTATTTCTCCTGTGCATCAGCTGTATTGCAATACTCAGGGCCTGCTCTAGTGGAAACATATTGTCCTGGATGTTGTTGATTGTTTTTGTTATCATTTGCTTTTGTATTTTGCTGGAGTCCAGGCATCTGGGTTTGGGAAAATTGTAATTTTCGTGCAGATATCTGGTCTTGTCGTTGTTGGGTGGGTGTTCATTGGTTTCTGTTACCATCTCTGGTTCTTAGGAGAGTGTGGTAGCTATGTGTTGCCTTATAAGAAATTCTTCTGAGATCTTGATAAGTGTGGTTATCAGAGGTTCCAGATAAAATGTGCCTCTAGGTATTTAAGAATTGGCATGGGCTAGGAATGGAAGAATCTTGGACGGGGGTTCCACAGGAGGGAAGAAAGCAGGGTGTTCCTCCAGGATCTTCTTAGTCCCCTGGGAAAGGGGGCAGAGGAGGCAGTGGCAGGTAGTCTGTTACAAAGCTGTGGTTGAGGCCTGGGCATTGGATTTGAAGGAGAGAAGGGAGAGCGAAGAGTCAAGCTTGCTTACCATCTTCCCCAGCCTTAGTGGCCCAAGGAGTGCCTGTTGGAGTTGGGTCTGGGATAAAGCAATGAGTGTGGGGAAGGAAGTTTTAAGATCTATGTGATCTACCGGAGAAGGGGTCAGAGAGGAAGGGGAGGTCACAGCCAGTGGTGTGCTGCAGAGCTAGAGATTTGACTGGGAGAGATTGGATATGGGGGAGCTCAGAGAGAGGTGAAGATTTGCCTACCTGCTTCCCTTGTCAGAGTGACAGATATTTTCTTAAGAATGCAAATATTTGCTTGACTAAGACTATTTAACAAATAGTACATTAAAGCACCCAAATAATTGTGTATTCCTCAAACAATGCTGTCTTAAAGCAGGCAATGATTTTGAAATTCACACCATCCAAGTCTTTATAAAACCTAGGATACATAGATTTAGGAATGTTATTGACTTTGCAATAGTCATGAAATTGTTGACAATCAATAATAAAGTTTATACATAAATCTAAGTTTGGGGTGTCTTTGTAATAGAGAAAAGAAAACTATGTTTCAAATAGCATTTATGTTTGTTAATGCTTGCTTTACATCGAAGTTAAGTCATATTTTTTTTTTTTGGAAAACCATTATCGACAGAAAGTGTCCTCCATATTTATCACATCTGTTATTGTCTAAATTAAATTTTTATCAATGAAATCAACTAGAATTCAGGTGATATTTAAAATAACAATCATACCATGTTCTCTAACCATCTGTGGGTTTTTCAATTGTGTGACATAAGATTCTATAAATTATTTAATGACTTAAACTCAGGATAAGCCATAGGTAAAAATGGAACCAAGGGCTGTAGTTCTTTAATATCCTGGCCTCTGCCTTTTAAACAGCGACTGGTCTCTAAGACTTCGAGTAAGTTCAAGGTGCGTTGAATGCTGGAGGTCAGGCATTGTCTTCGAACTTCAGGTAAAATCCTTTATGCATTCTAAACAACCATGGTTCCAGCTGGGCTCTCTTGTTCCTGTTCTATAAATGTAGGGACTAACACCTAATGAGATCGTTTTCCTGAGATGACTTAGCTGATAGAAAAATCAAAAGTGTGTAAGTTTCCTCTAAGTTTATTAAAGCTTAGCTACAACAAGCTGTGAGAACTACTGGGGAATTTTTGTTTGTTTGTTTTATTAAGTTTAATCCACAAAGAAATTGTGAACATTGAAGTGCAAAGAGCAATGTAATTTGAATACTTTATGAGTGTCCTGTTAAAACTAATGACCACAATCACCATATACTCCTCCTATCTATACATTATTTTAGGAAGCTCTGGTTGCCTTACTGATGTTGTGTCTTCCAAACCGTGAATAAAGTGCTTGTCTAGTAAAAACAAAAAAAAGAATGCAAATATTCCTGAAGAAGTAAAGTATCCCCTGGGGGATGCAGACCCCATATATCATAAGAATCTGTTTTTTTTTAATCCTGTTTAGTAGATACTGTGCCTTTGGATCCAAGCAATGGGTTCGATGTCAGCCATCAGCAATCCCCAAAGCCTGCATTATCTATGTGCAATATGAATCAGCATGCTAATAATCAATAAACTTGGTTTGTATTTCCATCAATACATCCACATTCTTGATGCTATCAAAAAGTAATCTCTTCCTACTAGGCAAAACTTTTTCAAGAGACCCCAAAATGAAATTCTATCAGTATCTGATTAGACATCCTGGGGAAATATATCATAATTTAACTAAGCATGCCTTGTGTGAAAGACATTTGATACAGTAAAACCTCATCTCTAGCACCATTGGCAAGTACCCTCAAAAGGAAACCCTTTAAGTTGAATAAGCTTCTTTAGTTTTCACTAGAATTTCCCATCACCAAGCAACTAGTGTGCTGCATATCCTTATCCAATGTTTTATTTCTGGAGTTTTGATTTGGTGGTATGCCAGAACTACCTCATATAAGGTTGCTCATTGTGTGCATGTCCTACCAACTTCAAATGCTGATAAAATATGTTGATAAGTTGCAGCCACAATAGGGGTATTTGTATAATGGAAATCAGAGAGCACGACCGATCAAGGTTTCTTAAAACAAAGAGCCAGTTTTCAAACATTAACTGGCACACAATTGTACTGACTCAAAACTTTTCAAAAAATCTCTACCCTCACACAAAAGAAATTTCCATTTTTATCAGTACTTACTATTTTTAATTAAGCTGGCTTTTGCTTTAATTTTTCAATATTTCACGTAGGAAAGACTGTGTTTAATAGTCCACAATATTTCTAGAAATAGAAGTTTTTAATCATCTAGAATCTGGTTCTTCCCAGATTTTACCACTTTTACAGTCCTTCAAATGCAAGTGAACTATTTTATCACACACCCATAAAATACTTCAGCTATCTTTAAAAGCACTATGTTTGAGGGATCCTCTTTCTTTATATATTCAATGAGAGCTCTTATTTTGATTTCTCTCTACATATAACATCATGCATTAACCTCCCTGACTTTCTGAAAGTGACTTGAGGGAAAGAGCCATCTTAAGTAACATTTGAACATCCAGTAACTGTCCCTTGCTTCCCATCGTTTTTGGAAGACATTGTTCTCATCATTCTCCTAAAGAAATATTTTTATATAATTTTTTCAAGACAGGTTTGTGTGTGTGTGTGTGTGTGTGTGTGTGTATGTGTGTGTAGCCCAAACTTGCTCTGTGTCGCAGGCTGTCCTAGAACTTGGAGATCTGACTGCTTCTACTTCCAGAGTGCTCTGATTTAAAGGTATTTGCATCTGCTTACTATAAAAGTTTTATAATCTGTCTCTACTTAATCTACAACTCCTCCTTATAGTCACATGAATGTTGCAGGTAGCTGCTTTCCGATCTTCCTTTCCACGCTGTACTCTGCTCTCACATTGCAAATTCAGTATCATTAAGGATGTCTCATACAGCTCCACTCTGTACTTTAATTTTCCTTGGAGGGTCCCCACGGTCCTAGCAGGAACATTATTCTGAGCTCTCCTCTGCAACTTAAGTTTCACCTTTACAGCTTCATGCAATGGCTGCTCAGAGCCTCTTTTCAGGGACTGTGGCTCTGTCATGCGTTGCCTGACTTTAGGCCCTCTCTGAAACTCAGAAGGAAAACTCAGTGCCAACTCAGTCTTCCATCTCCTATGTTTGCAAAATAGTACCATCTGGGTTGTACTGGGATGGAGCCTAGGCCTCTTGGATCATAGCTGTATCAGCTTCTAGGTGCTGAAACTAAGAGAACACGTTTTCAGTTACTGCTTTTGAGGAACATGGAATATCCCCAGCTGAATTCTACCTTCAGCCTTTCTCCTTTCATATCAACTTGCATCTTTACTATTGGAAACCTTTAATGAGTGAGAACTTGCCCTCGGGAAACATTTTCTATTTTCTCAGTGAAGAGTGTAAAGTTTTTTTTTAATAGAGATATTCTTCAAAAGTTACAGCTCCTTTGTTGTCTGTGTCCTTCTAGTCCACAAAATTCACCTTGCTCACACACCTTTCCTGCACCAAATACATTAGTCCATTATCTTCATATCAATTTCACTCAAGTTCTTGAGACAAGAGCTAGTTTTTGGTCAAAATTAAGCATGAACGACTTCTAGGTCAACTCCCGATCAAGACCTTGGTTTCCTATGAAACTTCATGAGCAGGGCCCCACTGTCCCTATTTCTCACAGCATACTTTTCTTCCAAGTTCTGATCAGAATGGTCCATTGTGCTCTAATTAAAACATTCAAGGACTTTTCTAAACCAAAGTTTAGAATTCTTCCAAAGTCCAGCCACAAACCAGGGCCTACGAACCAAGCAATCAAGTTTATCGCAGCAATGGTCCCACTTCTAGATCCAGTTTTCTAATTGATGTAATCAGATGTAGTGACAGGAGAATCGAAAAAGCAAAGTGCTTTGGCTCACAGTTCACGAGTGCAGTTCATCATGGTGGAAAGGTCACGGTAGCAGAAACCTGAAACAGGTAGTCACAGTGCATTCACAATCGTGAACAGAGAGTAATGAATAAATACCGCTGCCCAACTCCCTGTCCTATTTATACAATACAGGCTTACAGCCAAAGAATGGTGCCATTCATGGTAGGTCTCCCTTCCCACCTCAATTAACACAATCAAGATGATTCTCTACACACATTACTAGAGGGCTGTCTCCCGTGTGATCCTAGATTCTGTCAAACTGGTGGTTAGCAGCTGTCGCTAACACTAACACACCACACAACCAAAACTCCATCCTTTTTTTTCCCCCAGAGTAGAGCCACATATTTCTCCATTGAATTTAAACTCCCTGAAGAATCGTTTTAAGTAGTCTTTCCAACACTTCCAGACAAGTCAATTTTCTATGCTTCAACAGCATTTACCTTAATATCAATCACCTTGTATGAGGAAGTAAAAGGTACTGTCTCTCCTCATATATCTGTCCTATGGAATCTACTGAGAGACATAAAAAAAAATCCTTTGTTCAGAGAAGTTTCATGGCAGAATCACAATCTCTAATTACAGATTATCCCTTATTTTGAAACACTCTAATGTTCCAGCTTTTATTGTTATAGTAAAACATGTACCATATCTATCATTTTAGTATCTTGAATTGAATTTTGAAAAATCTTTTCTGGATATACAAAACTTCCTTTAAAATCCTTGTTATTATTATTAGCTTTATTATTATTAGTCTTTAGATTTGAATATTTAACCTGAAGTATCCACAGAAGCCAGAAAGGAAAAAGGAGACTCTGGGGGAATTGG
The DNA here is from genome assembly GCF_000317375.1 of Microtus ochrogaster. NCBI lineage: Eukaryota > Metazoa > Chordata > Mammalia > Rodentia > Cricetidae > Microtus > Microtus ochrogaster. The sequence continues at coordinate 554,198 of NW_004949184.1, forward strand.
TGAAAAAGAAGCTTTAGAGAGGGAGATAGTAAGGTGTACGTGCTATGAGGGAGTAATAGAAATAATTGTGGGAACACTAAGTGATGACTGGGGAGAGGGGTGATACAGGGATAAAGGAAAACAAGAGATAAATAACACTAAGGATGTTTGAAAAAAATGTACACAACATATTATTGTAAAAGCTTACTTAAAACAATATAAATATGTATTCATATATATGTATTACACACATATATTTTTAAATTGACTTATGGCCATGAGGTAATAATGTTCCCCCAAAGAGCTGTGCATTATCTAAAAATACTATTGTAAGGCATGGAAAACCTCCCTTTATGTTGTTGTTTGACTGATTACAAGCATTACTGAAAACTATGTTGGGTATTGTCATTGTCTTTTACTTGCTTTCCAGAACTTGAAGGAAAGACCCTGTTGTTGAAGATACCACATACCTCAGACATAGAACTTAATCACTAGACTGTAAAGACATCCACAGTGGTCCAATAGTAGCACTTTTCTCTTGTATGTAACCAACATTTGTTTAATTGGACTTTAGTATTACTCAATAAAAGGGAATTCATGCCTAGTACTATAAATTGAGACAATTACCCATGACTGGAAATGTCAGAGGTCCCGAGAGAAGAACCTACTACTGTCATTTTCCTAAACCAATATAATTCATAACTATTTCAAATATTTATCTGTGTACTCATAGGTAAATGAGCTCTTATGTCTCATCAAAAAAATAGCTTTTTCTCATAACTGGTCAAAATTCAGAGTGACTATGAGGTGACCAATCCCCAACTGATAAATCCGCAACGTAACTCTTACACCTAAGGCTCAGGGAATATTGCAGAAGAGAGGAAAGAAAGATCATAAGTACCCAAGATGCCTGCTTCTAGGCAATCACAATAGGGAAAATGCACCCATGCACTCTGTACAATATGGTTGCTTGAACAAAACTGCCATAATGGCAAGACCAGTTGATATAGCAATGTTAACAGGGAAATTCCACAGAGTTCTCACCTCTGGTTGAAGATCCACAGGTGGTCAGTGGTTGCTAAGAGCAGGACAATCAGTTTCCTCTAGGAATGGGCTCCCACATAGGTTCTCTAATTCCAAGTGCTCAGCCCTAGACACAGGTACATAGGAATAATTCTAAATGGATTCAGTAGGTTTTACACACACACACACACACACACACACACACACACAAAGAGAGAGAGAGGGGGGGACTGGGATAATAATAAGAATTAAAGGAGAAATCATGGATGGGGTGGGCAGCAAAAGGAGGGAGGAGTTGGAGGAGAGAGGACTGGTGAGGCTGATACAGATGCACTGCTTGTGTATGAAATTTTTTTTTAAAAAAAAGTTAACTTTTTTTCTGAGACAGGGTTTCTCTGTAGCTTTGCAGCCTGTCCTGGAACTAACTCTTGCAGATGAGGCTGGCCTCGAACTCACAGAGATCCGCCTGCCTCTGCCTCCCTAGTGCTGGGATTAAAGGTGTGTGCCACCACCATCCAGTAACAAAATTAATTTTAAGAAGCTTTTCTGGATATGTACTACTCTCTTTGAAACTCTTGCTATTCTTAACCCTTTCAGGGGACAACTTATTTTCTCCTGATACTATTACAGTTAGAGTTCCCATGCATGTCTATGCCCAATGCTTATAGAGGCAAAGGCAATGCAACCTAAGTCCCTTCATTTTTTTTCAACCAAGCCCATTTATTCCCATCCTATAAGAGTCTTCTCTAACAAATGTATGGATACTGCAACTTGGTTTAAGTACCACTCATGTACCCAAACAGATACCTCTTGGCCATTGCTAAGATCTAAAGGTGCAAGCACCAGTTGTTATCTTCTCTTGGGAAAATATATATTTAGAAGAAATTTGTATAGAAGCTGCAAGTGAGAAGAGATCATTCGGGAAGAAAATTCCTACGCCACAAATACATTGAGCATTGTTTAGAAGAGGTAGCTCAAAACTCTAGGTAGGCACGCCCATTGGTTTCCTAAAGCAAAGACAGCATAGCCATAAGGTGACAGATTCTGGCCTTTTACCATTCCCTTCTACCTCTCTATTCCCTAGGTTGGTCAACAACTCTCAGGCTCAGTTCACCCCAGTTCCTTAGACAATCCCTCCAAATACAATCCCAAACACCATAGCCTCAAATGCTTAAATCCTTAAAGTCTAAAACATCTCAAATCATAATCCCTCAAAGTGAAAACGGCAAATGTTGAAATACTCAAAACTCAAATGATTATTTTAACAAAATAAGAGAGGTAGAAGCCAAATCTGGGGAAAGGATTGCCTCTATGACTCAGCAAAGTGAAAACTTCATTTAAAAATGTGACAATTTTCCGTACGGGCTTTCAGTCCAGCTGGTGAAATTGCAGGAGCTTTTAATGAATTAACACCACATTTGCTTGAAGCAGTGAGTCAAGTTGCTTACTGGTTCAAAAATAATTGTGTGCGGAGTAAGACAAAAAGATAATGGAATTGCTCTTTGATCCCACAGTGTCGCTACCAAATCTGTGATTTCTATATGAAGGCGTGTGGAGCAGATTTTCGAGCACTCAAAACACCATAGAGGCGTGGCAGAGAAGATGGGCAATTTCGATAGCAAATATTAATGTCAGTGTGTATGGAGTCATGAAAGCACTTCAGAAAGAGCAATACCAGCAGGAAATGAATCCAAACATATTCTTTAAGAAACGCCATTTCTTAAAAGCTGTAAATGAAATCTAAATGAGCATGTAGGTGCACATGCCTATACAGGTAGGTATGTGCAGAAACGAGAGGGCAGAAAGTTTCTTCCGCTATCACTTGACACCTATTTTCTTGAGCCAGGGTCTCACATTGAATCATAAACTTGCCAGAAAGCTCCCACGACTGCCAGTCTCTCTTCCCCAGTGCTAGCTCCCCTAGCATATGGCCATGCCCATCTTTTTAGGGGGGCACTAAGGATTCAAACTCATGATGGAACAGCACGTGCGCTTACAAATTGGACCCTATCCTTGGCCTCTGTATATAGTCTCCTAAAAAGAGTCACAAAACTAGACATGGTGGCTCATGCTTGTAAAGCTCAGCACATGAAAGGCAGAATGAGGACTGCTGCAAGTTCACATAAGCCAAATCTGCAGAATGAGACCCTATTTCAAACACCCTAAATAAGTAAGTAAAGAGACAGGAACTGAACTGGGGAAAGGCCTATTGGTGCTACAGGAAGGTCCACATCTTATAGTGGCTTCAGCAGAAGCAGCAGATGCTAGACAGGTTCCAAACTGGGATTAGGACAGAAAGTACAAGGGAAGTTCTGCATCACGCAATGGATCCAGTGGATGCTGAGGACCTGTTGTGGCTTTCAGAACTGAGTGGGAGGTCCACAGGCATGTATGGTGCTCTATAACACAGAGGGTAAGCTACAGACCCAGTCAGGGGGCCTGGGCTGACAGAGGAGTTGTGGGGAATTTATTTTCTTGTCCTGTCTATTCTGGTGTTTCATGAACTTCCCTTACACCTGAATGGGGATAGGTTTCTCTGAATTTGGGACATTTTCCTCTATGATTTTATTGAAATTATTTCCTGTGATTTGGAAGCAGTATTCTTCTCCCTGCTTGTGGTGTCACAGACTCTCCCATGTTCTACTCATACTTTTTTTCTTTTTCTTTTTTTTTTAATATTTTTTTTTATTAAGAAAGAAAAAAAATTTTCCGCCTCCTCCCAGCCTCCCACTCCTCCCACTCTCCC
>NW_004949184.1:559999-568021 GCF_000317375.1 Microtus ochrogaster
CCTCCCCTCCTCCCATTTCTCTCCCACACTCCCCCTCCCCCTCTCTCTCCAGTCCAAAGAGCAGTCAGGCTTCCCTGGCCTGTGGGAAGTCCAAGGTCCTCCCCCCTCCATCCACGTCTAGGAAGGTGAGCATCCAAACAGGCTAGGCTCCCACAAAGCCAGTACACACAGTAGAATCAAAGCCCAGTGTCTTTGTCCTTGGCTTTTCAGTCAGCCAGCCTTGTCGGCCACATTCAGATAGTGCGGTTTTATCCCATGCTTTTTCAGTCCCAGTCCAGCTGGCCTTGGTGAGCTCCCATTAGATCAGCCCCACTGTCTCAGTGGGTGGGTGCACCCCTATTGGTCCTGACTTCCTGGCTCATGTTCTCCCTCCTTCTGTTCCTCATTTGGACCTTGGGAGCTCAGTCTGGTGCTCCAGTGTGGGTCTCTGTCTCTATTACTAATACATTTTTTAAAGGATGACTGATACAGTTTCTCTGCCTTATCATCCAACTCTGATATTCTGTTGGTGAGGCTTTCTACTGAGCTTTGTTTCTCACTCTTCTCATTTTTCCTTGACCTTCAAAGATAAGAGACTCTAGCCCTAAATCCCAGCAGTCCTATGGAGAGAACTGACATTTCAACCATACTACGACACAGGTCTCTCCAGGACATTGCAAATACCTCCACTAAAGAAAAAAGAAGGAATTGAATTTTTAAAAAAATAAATAAAAAACATAGAAAATCATCCACCAAACTAACCCCAGATGTGCAAGTCCCAGCACAGAAACAAGACCAAGATAACACGCATTCCACGAAAATTACTGACCACATGGTAATGGCTCCAAATGAGAGTAATTTAGAAGAAATTCCAGACAAAGAGTGCTCCCAACCTAACCACAACATCTCTGACCTACAATCTGTCCTGCCTTGCAAAATATGCTATGGCAATGGTAGCACAGAACTTGTGGGAGCTGCCAACCAATATGTGATTTGATCTAAGGGTCCATGAGATGGAACCCATACTGAACACTGATGGGGTCACCAAGAACCAGAATCTAGATAGTCCAGAGATCTGAGGTAAAACCAAATACTACGGGTCTAAAAAAAAAAAAACTGTGACAATAAAATGACTCCTAATAACATTCTGCTTTATTCACAGATCAGGGCCTTATGTAGCCAACATCAGAGAGGATTCCTCCTGCAGCACAAAGGAACAAATAGACCCAGAGCAAGACATTATGCAGAGAGTAAGACCTTGGAACACATAGCTCTAATCAAACCCCTCCCCTCAGAGCTTAGGGAATCCGTAGAAAAAGAGGCAGAAGGAATGGAGGAGAGAGAGGGGACAAAGGCCCTTTAAAAACAACTGAGCAAAGCTCTTATGAACTTACAAAGACTGAAGCAGTCTGCGTAGGCCCTGCATGGGTCTGTTCCAGGTCCACTGTATAAATACTATAGCTTTCAGCTTAATACTTTTATGAGACCCCTCAATGTGTAAATCAGTGGCTCTCTGATTCTTGCGCATTCTCTTCAGGATCTTTTATTTTTCTGTTGGCTTGGTTTGTTCAACTTTTATATGAAGGTTTCCGTTTTATCTTAATTTATTTCATTGTTAGGTTTTGTTGTTATTGCCTAGAAGCCTAGAATGACCAACTCAGCTACCATCCAGGTCATATCCGATGCTTTCAGCTGGCCCACGCCAGCATTTGCCCCCTCTATGACCTGCTTGAGAAGGGACTGGTCCTGCAGAACCAGAGCAACAGGATCTCCATGACCCAGGACAAATATTTTGTGGTTTATGATTTCTGCTGATAGACGTGAAAGCCACTGCTCCTTGCCATACTCACTACCCTGCTTGCCATACTCTAATAGTCTAGGATCACTTGATTTTCAGCAGATTAATATCAGTTAGTGTATATAGAGGACTAGACATAATTTTAAGTACCTTGACTGACAACATTTTTATTTGGTAAGACAACTCATATTTTCTTGTCTGCTCTGTTGCAAGTCTATGTTACAAATACTCTGAAAGACTTGCTTCTTACCACATGGATACTGTTAGGAAAGTTTACTTTCTATCTGCAAAGTTCCTTGAATTCTTAGAATAGAAGATGCCATCGAAATGCCAGATTTTGCATATATTGATTGCTTAGTACAGGGTACTTTGTGTGCGTCCTGTCCAACATCATTTTCTCACTAAAAACCTTGCCCTCTTTCCTGCTGAGAGTTTCCTTTCACTGCCTCATTTCGGCTTCTCTCCCTTTTCTTCCCATGCTGTGATAAAATCACTATGGTTACAGCCAACGTCAAACCTTTTAGGTATTTAATTTTTTCCCTATCTATGATAAAATATCACTGATCAGAAATCTAAAGAGTGTCAGGGGAAGAAAGGCTTAAATAAGTCCTCCAAAATGTGAGGACACAAAGCAGTAAAAAGAATAAAAAAGTCCAACTCCTTGAATTGCGCCATCATGCTGGGGCACTTTCATGAGGTTTATGTATAGAGAGGCACTTTTATAGTCACTGGTCAGGTCTCTAATTGGAATCGCCGTTGCTGGTAGGACTGCTGTTATTGATGGCATCTTTTTTTCTCTTTACTATAACTTATATGTGGTAAAGATTTATTGATACGATAGGAAAGAATGGATTTGTTAATAAATTCCACAGGTCAAGAACGACTTAAGGCTGAAAGCTGGTCAGTTTTAGTTTTAAAGGCTATAAGTACTTGAACATTTTTTTTTGGGGGGGGAAGGAGCTTTCCCAGAAGTTTAGACAATTTTAGTGAATTTTGAAGTCCTTGAACTATTGTGGGATCTATCATTTTTTCAGCAGGCTGGAAAACCACCAAGAAAATGACTAAGAAGGCGTTTAATGCATTGCCATATAGTTTCGAAAGTTCAAGTGGTAAACAAATAAAGGATGGAAATGTCATTTTGCTTTCTAAAAATACCATAATTTCTTTATGAGATTCCTCTTATCAGGAAACTTCCGCCCTTAGGACTTTTTGACATCTAATTTGTTGAACTGTTTATAAAACATAGAAATGTGAAGATGCATTAGATGTTGTTTACAAAATATTCATGGACCGAACTATCAAAAAATCCACTTTGAAGTTGTAACCGTTGATTGTACATACTGTCCCAGAAATAGAATAGTTAAACTGGTGACTTATTTTTAAAGTAATTTTATTGATTCTTTGGAAATTGCAAATCATACACCTCAATTAAACTCATATCCCAGTCCCTCCTTACCCACCATTCGCCCTTGCAGCACTCCAAAAAAATATAAAAATTAAAAATATTACTTATAAAACAAAGCAAAATTACTTTGTTTCTCTGTCTTTCCTACCTCTCCATCATAGCATGATTAATAAAAACTCAGGAAAGCCACAGGAAGAAAGGGCTTCATTTTGGTACTGTTTCTGAAAGAAATCTCACAATAAACACACACACACACACACACACACACACACACCCAAAGTCATCTATGTGTATCACCATTAGAATTAAATAAATACTAAATATCAAGAATATATGATTTAGTAAGCAATTAACCAAACAATAACAAAAATTGCAAAAGCAAAATAAAAAATTAATAAAATAAAACATGAGTAAACCTAAGCTTAAGTAATTAAGTGCATCATTATTATTAAAATACTAACTTTACTTATTGAAATATTTATAATTTTTGGATAAAATTTATGATCACTAATAGTAAACAGACAAATGATAAGTAGACTTCTTACTAGCTTTTGAAAATAGAATACAGAATAAGAAGCTTCATTGTGACATTTATTTTAATTTAAATTGATCCCTGACCACATCGTCCTAATGTTCTCCTACAAGTAACTTCCCTAAGAGTAAAGTAAATTTTCATTTGCAAGTGGTTATCAGCTGGAGATAGCTTCTGGTTAGGGATGGGAACATCTGTCTACTCCTCTCAGTTCTAGTGCCCCATTTGGTGCACACCTGAGCAAGCCCCATGCAGGCTGCTTCAGTCTCATATGACCTTTGCTCAGTTGATTTAGGGGGCTTCTTTTCTGATGTACTCCATTCTGTCTGACTCTTATGTACCTTCTGCTTCTTCTTCCATGGGTTTCCTGAGCTCTGACAGGAGTGATATGGTGGAAACATCCCATTTAGAGCTGTATGTTTCAAAGTCTCACTCTCTGTACAGTATCTGACTGTGGATCTGTGTGTTTCTTCCCATCTTCTGCAAAAGGAAGCTTCTCTAAAGATCGATGAAAAAGGCACTGATCTATGAGTATGAAAGAATATCATTAGAAATCATTTTATTGCTATGTTTTTCTTGTTTTTTGCTTGTTTGTTTTGTTTTTAAAGAACAGTAATATTTGGTTTTTACCTTAGGTCTAGTCTCAAGTTCTTGGTTGCCCAAGCAGTGTCTGGTATGGTTCCACCCCATGGAGTGGGCCTTAAGTGAAATCAGGTATTGGTTGGTTGCTCCCACAAGCTTTGTGCCACGATTACTCTAGCATATATTGGAGGCAGGACATCATCATTGTAGGTAAAAGGGTTTGTGGCTGGGCATTTGTGTTTCTCTTTTGGTAGCCTGCAGTGTACCTTCCTGTATCAAAGATGCTAGAATGTAGGGGTGAATGCTCTATGAAGGCACCAGCATGACTTCCAATGTTCCATGAGTTATATGGATGTTATCTTTAGCAATATAGTCTTGCTGTCACATTAGTGGGTTAGTAAACTGCAGTCATAGGAACAGCCTGGGTTGCTTGGGGATTATGATGGGATCCCTTTAGCCAACAACTCAATCAGATGCCCCAGTATTTGGCAATTTCATTTAGAGTCCATCAATATATGTATACTTTTAGGAAGCTTCTATTACATTATATATCCACTCGACCCTCAAATGGCCCTTAAATTTGGCCGTCTCTCCCATATTTCCTCTCTTGTCTTCCTCTTTGCTCACTATCTCCACTTGATCCGGCAATTCTAATCTCCCATCCATCCCTAAATATCCGTTCTAGTTCACTTTCATAGGGAAATCTATCTGTGACCCCAGTTCCATACTCTGTGGTTCTATTTATTGTAGCTAGGTTATCAATGGCATAACAGTTAATACCCACATATAAGCGAATACATACCATTTTGGATTTCTGGGTCTGGGTTTCCTTGCAATGATTTTTTTTTCTGTTTTCTGTTTATTTACCTGCAAATATCATTCTTTTTAATGGCTTAGCAATACTCCATTGTGTAAATGTACCTTGCTCTCTTTGTCCATTATGTTGAGGGATATCTAGGCTATTTCCAATTTCTGACTTGTTAGACGATATTCAACCACACTGTGAACCCTGAGTTTGCTTTTGCATTAAATAAAATTAACTTTGGGTTGGGAGGCTGCATTAGCAACTAGTTGACAGAAAGTAATCATAGAGCCTCGGAGGGCATCTGGGAGACTACACAGGAAGTAGTAGGGTGGGATTTGAAGTGGCACAGGTTTTCTGGTTTAGCAAAGTGGAAACACGGGTCTTCTGTGGAAGTCAGTAAGGAGAGTGTTAGCTTAGTTGAGACCCAACCTTTCTGAGCTCACAGGTTTTCACCCCAGCCTTTGAATCTTGAATCTTATTCATAATTAGAATGATAGGAATTTAATTAAAGCTTCTTTTAGCTGAAGCCACAGAGCTGGTGACTGCGGGTTCAACCAGGCTGTGGGCTGAGTGGCCAGAATGCAGCTAGAGAAACAGGCTGGTGACTGCAGAGTTGCATTTGCTGACGGAGATAGCAGTAGATTAAGGCACAGCCACTGTGCCAAAGTTAAAACAACACTGGATATTAATAGAACAGCAATGAACATTATGAATATTGTCATCGTCGTAGGGTGAAGCATTTTTTGGGTATATGCCCAAGAGTGTTACAGCTTGAATTTGAGACACATTGATTCCAATATTCTTGAAGAACCACAATGTGTATGTGTGTGTGTGAGGCGCACCCCCCACACATATTGCCAGCTCACAAATAGTGACAAGACTTGTTATTAATTATGAAAGTTCTGCTTATGGCTTAGGCTTTTTCCTAACTAGTTCTTATAACTTAAATTAATCCATATATTAATCTACATTCTATTATGTGGCATTACCTCTCTTGCATCTTGCACCTTCTACTACCTACTGTGTCTTCTGGCATCTCCTGTGCACCTATATTCCTCCCCTACTTCCTTTCTATCCCTGGAAATTCTGCTTTTACCTCCTGCCTAGTTATTCATCTAGCTTTTTATTATACTAATAATAGCATTACACATTCACATAGTACACAGATATCCCACATTTCTGCTTTTTGTCTAAATAAAAAAGAAAGGTTTTTAACCCTAATACAGTAAAGCTATATACAATAAGGATAATTATCAGGTATTGTCTAATTAAAAAGGAAGAGTTTTAACTCTACCATAGTAAAAGTTATGCAATAAGAACAATTATCAGATAAGAATTACATTTACAATACCCATTTGTTTTGACAAATTTTGAGAAAGTACTATATTATATATCCTATCTTAGTGAGCCCAAAGTCTTATACCTATACTGTTTTCTATCATAACTTGTATTACCATCCTAAAAATATCTTAAAACATTTTCTTAGGTAAACAACTTAAGCTTTTATGCTTCTCAACCTTATAAACTTTACATCTCTTATGTTAGTTTCTATTCTGAATTTAGTAACAAGGAAAACTGTAACTATAACTATCTGGTCTTTAACCCCAGCGAAGACCTGAAAAGGATATAATATTACTTGAGTAAGCAGGAAGTGCACAGCAAGCAACTTCCAAACCTATAGAAATGACAGAAACAACAGGTTGCCTGGACAATCACCCAAGGTTTCTCTGCAATGTAGGGGCATCCATCTTTGATCTACAAGCCTAGAATATCTGACACTTTCCTATGAAGCAGGAATTTTGAAGGGCCATTCTGACTTGTCTTGACAAAGTTTGACAGTCACTTTCTATTGTGTCCTGCTTGTCCAGTTTGGGCAGCAGTCAAGGCAAGGACACTTTCTCATCTAAATGCTAGCTTTGCCACATTGAAATCAAACTCCATATGGAGTGGGTTTTTTTTTTTGATGACCATCATCCTTTTTTTGAAGAAAATTGGTGCTGCCAGGAGCAGATATGTCTTACTATCATGAAGAGCCTTATCTTATTAAAAAACTAAATGCCATATTCTGTAGGTCTTCTAAGTGCTTGAAGACCATCTATCTATTTAAAATAGATCTCTGTTTGACCTTGGAAATATACCTAACATGACTAAAAGTTTGATTATTATAGATAACTAACAATCTGCATTTCATAATTATCCTGTTTATAATAATAGCTTTTAAGAACTAGAACCTTACATTACATTTTTAAATGAGCTATATAGGCACAATACCTTAAACAATAGTAGAAAAATAGATACAATAGAACAAATATAACCTAAATTTGTATCAATACATAAAAATCTATACCAACATAAAATATTTGAGACTAGTAGTTTTTTGTTTAAAAGTAGACTCAACAATCCATGCTTTAATAGCATAATATCCCACTTCCCCGCTTCAGAAAGAGATCCCTAAATCTAATCTTCTTTCTTCAACTTTTTTTCCTGACCATGACCAATAAAAACTTGTAACCAAACCCCCTAAACAATGACAAACCTCCATACCCACTAAATAAGCAAATAACATCTACCCCCACCTCTTGGGAATATGTGCATCATGTTCTCTAGATTGCTTCCTGTTGTCTGGGGGCAATAGCATCTTTAGGGGATCCTGAGAAAATTAGGATAATGGTCAAGTCCTGGGAGATATAACTATTTTATTTTTTGTTTAGCTTTTCTGTGTTGGGAAAGTGTAGAACTGAAGTTTTGGCTGGATAATCCGTGAAGTTGGACCATCTCAGCTAGCAACTTTGAAGCTTTTCTGTATGCAGAATTTTCGGGAAACTGTAAGAGAGGCATTTTGAGGTTGGATTACCTGGGCCACTTGTCTTCATTGATATCTGGTCCTTTTTTTCTGAAAACACACAAATTTTTAAAGGTAA
>NW_004949184.1:568121-591765 GCF_000317375.1 Microtus ochrogaster
TGAATTAACACAAGTATAAAATATCCAGTGTGCACAAGTCAGTTAAAGATTTGTTTGTTTTTTGTTTGAACAGATAAAGTGCATCTGTTAACTTTATGTTTGTTTGGACTTTATAACCAAACCTCTATCCATGCCATATGAAAGAATGACATGTAATAACAAGACTTATCATGTTTCATCCAGTCTCAGAGCTGTTCCCGTAGTAGAGAGATCAGCATATATGGCACCTGTCCTGTAGTCTTTCTTGATTTCTTTTTTCATGTCTGTAATCAAGATTTTCAGGAGGTCTCTCCCAATCAAAACTGATCTACATTAATTTTGAAGAGAACCATACTTTTTTGTCTCCTGTGGAAACAAAAGCATAACCTCTCACCCAACAAACATATTTTCTGACTTCCACTTTGAAGTTGAGACATTTAAATATATATATGTTTATATATATATGTATATATATATCATATATATCAACATATATATATATGTTGATTTAATTTATCAGTTTCCATGATTTAATGTCTCTCAGCAGGTATTGGTTAATTGATAATTAGCATTAAAATTTAAATTCAACAAAGTACCATGCAGGATCCAGACACCCTGTGTATTTTGCATATTTGCAAGGCTTATTTTTTTATTACTTTCCTCCCTAAGAATTTATTATTATTTTTCAACTATTTTTTATGACAGTCTATACCCAGTTTTTTCTGTTTCAGTTTAAAGGCTTTCTTGGTCTGGACCACTTTAATATCCACCTAGATTTCTCCTCCTCTTCATTTCTCCCCATGAAAATCCTGCCTATAATGCTCATAATTCTCATGTTGTGTTCTATTTAGAAAGGCTTTTCCTGAGTCAATGAGCTCAAGGCTATTCTCCACTTTCTCTTCTATTGGGTTCAGTATATCTGGTTTTACTTTGAGGTCTTGACACCTCTGGACTTGAGTTTTGTGCAGGGTGATAAGTATGAATCTATTTGCATTATTTTATATGCATTCATCAAGTTTGATCAGCATCATGTGTTGAAGTTGCTGTTTTTGTTTCGAGTGTTTATCTGGCTTCTTCATAAAAATCCAGTTGTCTATAGAAGTATGTATTTATGTCTGGATCTTGAATGCAATTCCATTGAATGACATGTCTGCCTTTTGACAATACCATAATGTTTTTATTACTATAGCTCTGTAGCACAATTTGAAATTGGAGACAATGATATCCCCAGCAGTTCTTTGATTCTCCAGAGTAGTTTTAGGTATCATGAATTTCTGTGTGTGTGTGTTCTTCCATATGAATGTGAAAAGATCTGTGAGGAATTGTGTTGGAATTTTGATGGGGATTGCATTGAATCTGTAGATTATTTTTGGTGGGATGACAATTTTTATTATATCAATCCTATTGATCCATGAGGGAGATCTTTTTTTTTTTGTATTTTGTTCAATTTCCTTTTTCAATGTCTCAATGTTTTTAATCATACAAGTCTTTCACTTGTTTGGTTAGAATTACCTCAAGATATTTTATATTTTGTGGTTATTGTGAAAGAGGTTGTTTCCCTTATTTCTCAGTCTGTCTTCTATATATAGGAGGGCTGATGTGGACTTCCCCTCTGTATGCTGTGATTACCATTGATTAATAAAGAAAATTCTTTGGGCTTACAGCAAGGCAGAACAGAGGTAGGCAGGTAAAACTAAACTGAATTCTGGGAGAAAGAAGGCACAGTCAGGAGAAGCTATGTGGCCCCACCAGAGACAGACACCAGATGGAACCATAAACCACAGCCATGTGGCGATACACAAATTAATAGAAATGGATTAAATTAATATGTAAGAGTTAGCCAATAAGAAGCTAGAGCTAATAGGCCAGGCAGCGATTTTACAATACTCAGGGCCTACCATAGAATGGTTACTGTACTCTAGTCCTGACTCTTAATTGATTGCGTTTTTATGCTGACATCTAGGTTTCTGGGTTTGGGAAGATTGCAATTCTGGATTCAGATGTCTGTTCTTGTAATTTGTTGTGCAGATGTTTTATTCCTTGGTTTCTGTTGCCCTCTCAGGTCCTAAGGAGAGTGTGGTGGTTGTGCCTGGTAGGAAATTCTTCTGGGATCCTGATAGATTTGGCCACTGGGGTTCCAGGTAAAATGTATTTCTAGATATTGAGAACTAACACTTAGGAATAGGGATGAGCTCTCAAATTGGCAGAGATGTGAGAGCATCCAAAGGAGAGAAAAAAGAGTGGGTTCACCAGGATCTGCTTAGTTCCCTGGGAAAGAGGGCCTATTTGCTTCTGTGGCAGGCTGGCTAATGGGTTCCTAGAGAATGCCTGCTGGAGTTAGGGGCCAGTATATTATGATGAGTTGGACAAGGAAGTGAGGAGATCTGTGTGATCCACTGGAGCTGGGGCACGGAGAAAGGGAATGTGTCAGCAGGCACTCTGCTTCAGAGATGGGGGTGAGACTGGGGGACTGGATCTGTAGAAGAGGAAGGAGAGGTGAAGATCTACAGTTAGCCTATCTGCTTCCCTAGAAGAAGATAGTGGTCTGTAGCTTTCCAGGAAATTCCTGCTGGAGTTGGGGGCTGGGATATTCTAATGGGAGAAAGGAAGTTTGTAGGAAGATGTGTGTGATCCCCTCGAGATAGAGGCAGGAGTAGCACAAATAATAAAAAAATGAACTCTGAGACAGATATTGGGATTCAACCTGAAGATCAGAAAAGCAAAGCAGATAAGCCACTAGAGAGCTCTTACCTCTAAAATTCTTCAGACTGAAAGAGTGATTCTGCCTCCATGTGTCCTCAGAATGAGACTGTGAGTGAGTGCTGTCTCCTCCTGTCTTACATTCCTCTCTAGTGCTGGAATTAAAGGCAAAGACATGCACCATACACCGCACCATTTCTATGGCAAACTAGTGTGGCCAGTGGGATTAAAGATGTATCACCACTGTCTGGTCTGTAAGGCTGACTAGTGGGGCTGTTTTACCCTCTGATCTTCAGGCAAGCTTTATTTGTTAAAATACAAGTGAAATGTCACTACAGGAAGGGAAGCTGCAGGAGGTGGTCTGTTATAGAGCTGGGAAAAAAACTGGTGAATGAGTAGGCCTGGGGGAGTTTCGAGGAGATAATCTTTTTGATCTACTGGCCATTTCTTATATGCACTAAATGTATTAAGATAGTTTCCTCTCAAGTAGCTAATATTATTTGCAGAAGTTACAATATTAACATTACACAGTTCAATCCTGAGGGCACAAATGAACACTGAACATTGCACACCAAAAATGGTCAATATTTATTTTATTGAGGTATTTTAACCTGAGGGCAGGAAAGTACTGGTATTGTAGCTGTTGCTGGGATTTGTGTGCCAGAAATCATACACAAATACACACAGATTAAATTTTGGAAAGGACTAAACAATACTTGTGTGTTATCTGCAGAAGTGGATTAACAAAATAAAGACAGATGGCAAGTAATTAATCTACCACCTAACTCTAACACTTTTCAGCTATGTTGCCATTACACACTTCTCCGCTGTACTAATTCAGACTTTGTCTTGACATTGATCACAAAATTGTATGCATGTATTCAACACCATCTGCTGTATAAATGCCATTCAAGGAGGTGGGCATAGCCACCATGGGATGTCAACAATAAAAGCTGATTTCCACTTGCAGAGTAACATTTTTCTGATGGGAAAAGGTAGGTAGCTGGACTAGCATTATTGACTAAAATCCAACTGGCACTCAACTGGCACTTCCCTGTTTCAAACAATTTGGCAAAAACAAAGAGGTACAATGCAGACAGTCCTTTCTGATTTATATATCTTCAAAGTAAGTTTCTCACTTGAATTGAAAATCAATAAAGTTTTATAAATAGATATTTCAGTTGCTTTTTTCCTGTCAGAAGGATTTCAAGCCAGCAGAAAACAAGGAGGTTTTGAATGTGCCAAGTATGGAAACAGGATTGAATATTCTGTGTACACAAAGCCAAAAATACACATGCAAATCAAATACCATGCTTCCAAACAAACATCAGAAGTACAAAGCCTTCCAGAGAATACTTACTTACCCTTACCAAATTATTCACTCCAAGATCTAGAGTAAACCTTGAATCTAGAGCTCATTCCTGGTCAGGATTCAGACAGAAAATTGAATTAATGTCAAAAATTATATATGAATCATGCATTTAGGCTGCCCATCTAATCGAAAATGAAACATTAGATTACGGTGATGCAGAGATGCTTAATGCACTGTTTTGACAGATTTCAAATACTTCAAGTAAGAGAAAACCCTTTAATAATAAATGAGAAACAAAGATGAAAATATAGCTAAGCAACACAGAATACAATGGAATATATTAGAAGGTATTTTGGCATCACCCCCAACAGCACTTCTTTTGGAAATTTGTAAACTAGAGCAAATGTATTTGTGAAAAGAAGAGAGAAAACAAAAACAGCAAAAACATTTCAAACATAGCTTAATACCAAGCAGCATATCTCCAACATTAACACCAAGCTCTAAATAGAACTAGACACAAACAAACAAACAACAAAAACAAAACCAAAGGAAGGAAAGGAAACAAAAAATTCTGACACAAACAGTTTTGTTCTTATTATAATAGCCATGTTTTCAATTACCCCCAAAAGGTCCATACAATCAAAGCATCTATAAATGAAATTTACTCTTTCTACACTTGCATTTCTTAGTAAAAACCATTGAGTAATTAATGCAATTAACCAATGTCCTAGGGATAAAGCTTAAGAATACCTTTACCAATCTGACTATCTTGAATGTCATCATAAATCCTACATCCAGCAACTGATGGAAACAGATGTAGAGAACCACAGCAGAGCATTGGACCCTAAGTCCAGTTGAAGAGAGGGAGGAGTGAGAATACAAAGAGGTCAAGACCATGATGGGGATACCCACTGAAACAGCTTACCTGAGCTAATCGAAGCCTTCCAACTATATGGCCTGACAGAGTGGGAACCAGCATAGGACCAAACTAGGCCCAATGAATGTGGGTGACAGTTGTGTGGCTGGGGCAGACTGTGGGGCCACTGGCAGTGAGACCAGGATTTATCCTTACTGTTTGTTCTGGCTTTTTGGAACCCATTCTCTCTGGAGGGATACCTTGCTCTGACTAGATATAGTGGGGAGGGTCTTGGTCCTGTCTCAAAGCAATGTGCTAGACTTTGTTGACTCCCCATGGAAATCCTTACCCTCTCTGAGGTGTTCATGGGGGTTGGGATGGGGCATGAGAGGGGTGAATGTGGAGGGAGCAGAAGGAGGGGAGGGAGTGGGAAATGGATTTGGCATGTAAAATGAGAAAAGATATTTTTTAAAGAAAATTAAAATTTAAAAAAGCAAGAATAAAAAGAATACTTTTACATTTATTCAACTCTACTACCAAAGTAACCTAGAGTATTAGAAAACTAAAATCTCCTTGCCAAGATTATAGGTTTGTTCTCCACAAACTGACAGCAAGAACCTATTGCTGAAGGCAACGCCTACATTGAACATGAAGAAGCTTAGCTGATGCCTACATGGAGCTTTCACCCCTAAGGTCTGGTGTCTCTGGTACAGAAAGATACATTGCAGGCTACCAAAAGAGAATTATAAACACCAAATCATCCACATGCCATATCATCTAAAATGGTATCCTGCCTGCAAGATTTTCTAGGGCAATGGTAGCCCAAAGCTTGTGGGATTAATCAACCAATATCTGATTTTACTGAAGGCTCACTCTACAAGATTGGACCCTTACCCAACATTGCTTGGGTGATCAAGAACCTGAGACTAGATAGCCCAGGGACCTAAGGGACAGTCATATACTCTTGTTCTTAAACAACAACAACAAATCCGTAGCAATAAAATGACTTCTAATGACTTTCTTCTATACTCATAGATCAGTGACTTAATCAGCCATTATCAGAGAAGCTTCCTACTGCCAACAGATGGGAACAAATACAGAGACCCACAGCCAGGCATTATTTGGAGAGTGAGAGACTTTGGAATACTCAATCCTAAATGGGATTTCTGTGTGAAATCCTTCCCTTCAGGGCTCAGGGAACCCCATGGAAGAAGAGGCAAAAAGAATGAAAGAAAAAAAGCAGAAGAAGGGTACTAAGAGAACAAGGTCCTTTCAACATAAGCAAAATTTATATGAACTCACAGAGACTGAAGCAGCATGCACAGGGTCTTCAGGGCCTGAACCAGGTACTCAGCATATATATCCAGGTTTGTGTTTCTACAGGATTCCTCAGTATGAGAAAGAGTGGGTCTCTGATTCTTGTGCCTTCTCTTGGGCTCTTTTCCTTCTGTTTGTCTTGTCAAATTCCGATGCATTGGTTGTTGTTTTAGTCTTATTTTATTCTATTATATTATCCTTAGGGGAAAGCCTGTTTGTTTTCCTACAAGGTACAGAAAGGAAATGGATCTGGATAGGAGGGGAGTTGGGAAAGAACTGATTGGAATAGAGTGGGGAAACTGAAATCAGGATATATTATGGGGAAAAAAATCTATTTTCAATAAAAGGAAAAAATTCTCCCAAATCGTATCATCAAATAAACAGAATCAAATTATCCTCATTATACGAAGATTTCCTGTATTGCAAATGAATTGCCATAAGACAACACCCTCAAGCAGCTTTTGTTTGGTTAGTTTGGTCGGTTTGGTTAAGGTCAGTGATAAGGGTCAAACCCAGGGTTGTGCACATACTTGGCAGGTATTCCAACAATGAGCAACATCCCAAGCCTTTCATGTAATATTTTCTCAGTGTGTTCATGACTCAAAGGGGGTGATCTGTCAACCAGAAATTACAGCAAACCTTAAAGCAGCAGACAGAATTGCTGAACTGTGACTCTTGTGGGAACATCCTAAAAGGAAGTGTGCACTGAAAAGTTTTATTTATTTTAATTTCTTTGCTGGTTTGTTTTTAGTATACAAGTACCCAGCAGAGAAGTGGAAAGAACACTTCGTGTCTGGCTTGTTGCTGAGATGTGCTTATGAAATGCGGGAAACACATGGCTCAAAGGAAAAGGGGATCCCACACAGCTCAGCACTTGTTATGGACCAAAGCACTGCCTGCGATTTCCTTTTGCAACAGGGCCTCAGCAAAGGAAGTCAGGCTGTGTGATACACAGGGCACAGGCTTCTTTCAGAGGCCTTCTCAACACTTGTAGCTCTGCTTTATGTTCTACTTTAGACCTCCACTCTGAAGACAAATCTTTGTAGTGCTCAAAGGAATTAATGTGATATGATGGATATGGGCTTTATTAGAGTCAAATGTCAGTTCTCATTCACCTGGAACAATGGAGAGCTTTGTATATCAAATTGGACACCACATGATTTTGATGCCCGCATACTGGGTTTTGAGGATGAATATTTTTCAAATTATAAGTATCTGTCAACTATTTCGGTGTGATAATACATATATAGAATACATTGTAAAATCATTTTTAAAAATTCCCTACAATCATATAAGGTAAAGTTAAAGGCTCTGATAGTTTCTTGGACTACATGGCCTACTGAGAAATTCAAAGAGATTATGTTTGTCAGAGTTTCAATTATCTGGCATGCTGTATTGATAAGAAATATAAATACAAAATAAAATATTTAAATGCATTATTCATGGTCTTCTTGTGCTTTATTCTTACTGAACTAAAATGTTGTGTTTATTTTTTGCTCTTGTTTGGATACAGTGCATAACATTATCCAGCTTTATAAAACATGCTTGCCTGAAGAAATTCAATCATGTTCACTGAAATATACTTGAGGTGTTTCCTTGCCATCAAATTTTAAAACGTACCTGTTTCTATTTAATTTACAACCATAAGAATATCCGTTTATTGCTATTGCTCTGCAGTACAGCTTGAAGTCAGGGATGGTGATGCCTCCGACAGCTCTTTCATTGGAGAGGATCGTTTTAGGCTTTTTGTTTTCCCATTTGAATTTGAGTAGTGTTCTTTCAAGGTCTGTAAAAAAATGTGTTGGAATTTTGATGGGAATTGTGTTGAATCTGTAGATTGCTTTTGGTAGGATGGCCATTTTTACTCTGTTGATCCTACTGATCCATGAGCATGGGCGATCTTTCCATTTTTTCATGTCTTATTCAATCTTTTTATTCAAAGACTTGGAGAATGGCAGTTTATAAGCATTTTATAAGTTTTGATGAAATTATGGCTCATTTTAAGAAAACTTTAGTTTCATTATCTACAAACATAATTCACAGAAGTTATTTAAAAACCCAAGAAAATTGCTTATAGTTCTATCTGAGAAACTGTGAACAGAATAAAGAAGAGTACAACAAATTCCCCCCATAAAAGCTTTTCACAAACTTGTAAAAAAAAAAGGGTTATTTGCACATTGTGTAGATAATTGGGAAAGAAGGTGAAAAACAGGTTTCTGAGCCTGTGCAAGAACAAAAGATCAAGAAGACTACAGTGAATTCTCGAAAGACTGCATGAAATGAAGCACATTGTGGCACATTGCAGAAAGTGCGTACTTTGATAGGTTTTTGAATGTTAACAAGCAGAAATGTTTATGTTTCAAGGATAAAAAATATATAAGTGCAATAATTTGATAGCTGGATGTTGCTTTCGTCACTGAGTGTATGTATGTGTGTGTGTGTGTGTGTGTGTGTTGAGGTTCGTGTGATATACTTTAAAGTGTCATAAAGATCTGTGCTGTGGAAAGGTAGTAAGCTTCATTGTTCTTCCATATGGACGGGAATAACTGAACAGAAAATTAAGAAGTGCTTTTCATTTGAAAAATTCTTAGTGAGCCTCCCTGCTTTTTCAGCCAGAGGGCACTCTGCAGTGAAAAGTCAATGATGTTGTATTACCAATATATTATCCAAGAATACAGTAAAACTGTTAGTTAGAGGGGAAAGAATTGCTTCCCCCACCTTAACACATCTATGTGAAGTGATAATAGTCATGTTACAGTGGTCACAGTTATTCTGTTGCTCTTTCTCAGCTCCAATGCTGCCTAACCCTCCCAAGCTGCTTTTCTTATTCTGTTATGGACACGTATGTGTAGCAAACAAATCAAGAAATCGATTCTACGAAAGCCGAGAAAAATCACTAAAAATTACTGAAAATGTCAATGATCTTGCACCCACAAAAATACTTATTAAAAATTGATGCCCTTAGATGGCAAAAACTATAGTATAAAATCTTCGGCTCCATACATAGCAGTACTGAAAGTAGAATAACCTTCCTCTCTACCTTCCTGCACTGTTATATGACTGTGGTTCCCAGAGTGTAGAAATCTTCGTTGCTGACCATTGCAAACACAGAGAATGCTGAGTGACAGGCTAAACAGAAACACAGCTTAGAGATCAGTGGTCCAGGCCCAAGTTCTACTGCTTATTTGCTTAGTTTGGACTTAGAGCAACTTAGTTAACATTGTAATGTTTTAGTTCCTTTTCTAGAAATAAATATCAGCTTTTTCAGGAAAAGGATCTTTAAAGTAATCAGGTTTTTTTTTCCAAACACAAAAACATAATATAATTTATATCAAGGGTTCAGTTTTTGGCTCAGCAAATACTCTGGATATTTCAGTACTTATCATTAATAATTCTAATATCTCTGTCATTTCCATCTGCTTTTCATCATTTCTTCATTCTACCCTTGGAACATATCCATTTTCCTTGTTAAGTACTTATTTGGATATCTTTAGAATGAAAAAGGTAACACTTACAAAAACTTTTTAACAATGAAGGGCCTAAAATAAAGAGTTTACATTCCATCTCTCTATGTTTACTTGTTAGCACGTTACCAAACAGCACTAAAATTTAGAGGTTACATTTTCCATAAATTTTACATTATATATGTGTTTGTGTATTAAATTTCTGTTCAGTTATTTTCATGCACATTAAATATACATCTAATCATGATATAGTTGGTCCTTTCTGAGTGAAAGTTCACTATACATAGATTCATTGAATTATATATAGACAAAATTCCCCCCCCCCAAAATTGCTACTAACACAAACAGTTTAGTTAGGCTAAGGATGGATATAAACAATATCTTTCTTCCTTATCATTATTTCACAAATATCTAGAGATGGCTTAAAGTATACAGGGAGTTGTATATATGCAAAAACTCATAAACACCTTTAGTAATGTAGCAGGATACAAGATTAACTCAAAAAAAATGGTATCCCTCCTTTACACAGATAATAAATGGGCTGAGAAAGAAATCAGAGAAACCTAACCCTTTACAATAGCCACAAATAACATAAAATATCTTGGAGTAACTCTGACCAAACAAGTGGAAGACTTGTATTTGACAAGAACTTTAAATCTTTGAAGAAAGAAATTGAGGAAGACACCAGAAAATGGAAAGAAAATGGCAACCTGATCAAAAACAATCTACAGAGTCAATGTAAAGCCCATCAAAATCCCAGTAAAATTCTTCACAGATCTCTAAAGAACAATACTCAACTTCATATGGAAAATCAAAAAAAACCAGAATAGCCAAAACAATCCTGTGCAATAAAGGAACTTCTGGAGGCATCACAATCCCTGACTTCAAACTCTAAATCAGAGCTATAGTACTGAAAACAGCCCGGTGGTATCATAACAGACAGAAGGACCAATGGAACCAACTCGAAGACCTGGATATCATCCACACACCTACAAACACTTGATTTTTGGTAAAGAAGTAAAAAATATAAAATGGAAAAAAGAAAGTGTATTTAACAAATGGTGCTGGGATAACTGGATATCAACATGTAGAAGAATGAAAATAGAACCATATCTATCACCATGCACAAAACTCAAGTCCAAATGGATCAAAAAACCTCAACATAAAACTAACCACACTGAACCTGATAGAAGAGAAAGTGGAAAGTACACCTGAATGCATTGACACAGGAGATCACGTCCTAAATATAACCCAAGTAGCACAGACACTGAGAGAAACAATTAATAAATGGGACCTCCTGAA
Source organism: Microtus ochrogaster (assembly GCF_000317375.1). Lineage (NCBI taxonomy): Eukaryota > Metazoa > Chordata > Mammalia > Rodentia > Cricetidae > Microtus > Microtus ochrogaster. Next base: position 579,052 of record NW_004949184.1, read on the forward strand.
ACTGAGAAGATTCTGTAAAGCAAAGGACATGGTCACAAAGACAAAACAGCAGCCTACAGAATGGGAAAAGATCTTCACCAACCCCACAGTGGACAGAGGACTGATCTCCAAAATAAACAAAGAACTCAAGAAATTTGTCATCAAAAGAACAAATATTCCAATAAAAAATGGGGCACAGACCTAAACAGAGAACTCTCAACAGATGACTCTAAAATGGCTGGAAAAAAAACCCATCCATTTCATAATAGAAAAACCACACATGAACTTTGTTAGTACTATACTATTATTTCAGGGGTATAAGCTATGTTCTAAATTAAAATGCAAAAATTTTAAAAGCAAATTTATTGTCTTTCCTATCTCATCTACTTTTTGACAAACATAGGTACATACTCTGGTTCTCCCAGAGAAGCTCTCAAGATTTATTGACTAAGTGAGTAAACTAATGGAAGCACTAGAAAAAATGAGAGATTAAGGGTCTTCTACAATATAGCTATATAGCTGTGTATATGAATTAATAGTAAAACAGTTGACTAGCATGTAAACGGTTAAAGATTCAACCGCCAGTATCACCCAAAGAGTATCTAGGAAAACACAATACTCTATGAAAATTTATTCTTTTTTCTTTGTTTTATTTTTACTTTATTCAATTCTCTCTTTAACTTTTATATAACTATTATCTGTCAATAGATTCAGAAACAAACTGTCATAAAATATATGGCCTAAATAAACTTTTTTTCCAAGGTTGGATTTTAGCATGCATTTATTTTTTGTCACTGTAGTGCACTGAGTCATCAGGTGGTGGTACATTAGTGACTTCAAAAACCTTACCAAGACTAAATTACTCCCCCAAAAATTTGGATGGGGAAATTACTATCAATTAATGCAATTAGGATCAATCTAAAAGCCTGCATGAGGTAGCATTTGAACTGTTCACACCCCAGTAATTCAGATTTGGCAAAAAGTTAAATGGAGCACCAAAAATAGGCCAGAGAATTGTGGGCGGGTATTATAAAACATTTCAGGGATACAGGGTGCAGCACATACTAGTCTACCAATTACTTGAGGTGGCAGCTAATGGTTCAAGGAGCTACAGTATTGGGTGACAACTTGCAGCACTTAAAATGCCACCTATTAATTTTGTTGTCTGTTATTTATTTTAAATATTAGTCAAAGAGTGTGAACTGGACTTCAAGTTACTATAAATCCTCTAGATAGTATAATTTTTCTGATGGGAAATTTACTTATCGGTTTATCATTTAATGACACCTGTCATTTTGGACTGATGGTGAGGAGTGAGATGTTTTCACTTTCAAAGGGATACTCCTTATTTTCACTTCCCCATATGCTTAGGTTGAAAATTGTATAAAGCATTCTTCTCTGGTGTGTTTTTATCCAAAACTTAACCATCTGAATCTACAAAATACAGACTTTGGGCATCTAATACATCTCAGACCCATTCTCCTAGTATATAAAATTCTGTCATTTGATTTTGCCCTTACCAAAATAGTACCAAAGTGCACACATGTGGAAGTGAATACAGTGAATTTGAATAATTTGGTCAGAGATTCCCAGTATATTATCTACCTTCAAAGCGCATATGCTTTTCTTACTGTACTGCTACTTCTTCTGCAACTGTCAAAACTTCAAGAAAATCTTTTAAATAAGAACCTCAGCAAAAAGGAGATAGCGTTTTAAATTCTGGGAATATTTAGCATTGAAATGAGCCAGTTCCCCCAATCAAGAAGGAGAGATAAGGAATGATGAATGCAAATGCCTGATTTACAAACAGGCACAGGAACGCTGAACATCATTAATCAATTATGGATTGCTTACACTAACAGAACAGAGCAGCCATTCTGACAATCCGGGAACACAATCTTCTTAAAAATTATGTTTGACCTTGGACTTCTTATTTTCTCATTTGAATCTTATTTCCTAGACATTAACATTTTGTTCAAGGAGCATTTGCTCCAGGCTGATCTGTCTGATTCAGAGGCAACAGACACCAGCATCCATACCATCTCCCAGCCCAGCCTCAGCTTCTACACTCAAACCACATGCTAGCTTTGTGGACATATAAGGCCTGCAAAATGGCTCAGTGGGAAATGGTGCCTGCAGCCAAGTGAACAACCAGAGTTGCATCCCTGGAACCTCATGGTGAAAGGAGAGAAGGAATTTTCATGGATTGTCCTCTGGCTTCCACACGCACAAAAATGAAGAAATCTTTTAAAAAAATTCCATATCTCAAAGCAAATATGATTTTAGAAGTATAAAATATAAGCAAAGTAAAACTAGATAAATCATCGTAGTTGATCTTATTAATGCACACACTTAAAATATGTTTGTTAAAACAAGTACAAAGGGAAATGGCAAAATGAAAATCAGTGAGAAAGCGTGCAGTATTATATAGCTTAAATTAGGTAACTAACAAGAAAATCCTTATTAGATGATAGATTTAATATTTTTGTTATTTCATTTGTAATTATAGAAAACTAAAAATAGATATGAAACATTGTATTGACAAATTTTTGTGTGAAACCACAACCCAGCTCTGTCCAGGTCTGACTGCATGACTCTAGCCGTCAGACACACATCTCTGGTTTCAGTCTGCGGTAGTCTACGCAGGTTTCTAGATCATTCTTAGGATCATAAACTCCAATTATGGTCCTCAGGCCCTAGAATTATTTAATGCAAAGGTAAAATGAGAACAATATTTTAAGTTGCAGATTGTTTTAAATTAGTCATAAGAGCCTTTCAGCTTTATTTTTAATAGTTGTATAATAATGGAGAATTCACAAGAGGAGGATTTTAAAGTATGGATACAAACTCTAGTGCCAGTAGTACTAAAGGTGGCAATATTTTCACTATTCATTCACATCGTTACCTTATCAAAGAAGGTTCTTATTAACGTATGTATTAAGAGTTATACAATTAAATAATATAGAAGACTTTCAAGTGACAGAAAGAGCACAATAAGTGGAGTACTTATGGGGAACAATACAATCTACTACCTACTTTCTAGCCATGGTTTTCTTCTATATTTAAGACAACCCTCTGAGGAAAGTAGAATTATCCCACATATTAGGAAGGGAGAAGCTGAGTTTGAAAGAAGAACCACATCCTGGTGACAAATGCAACAAATAGCCAGCTGCTCTCTACTTCATCACACAGTACCCTCTTCCTACATTCCTAATGCAGCAATTAGAGTGAGAGAAATAAGTCACAGTCCCTGGCACACAGTTTTATAGTTGAGTGAACATATGACCTTTAAGGTCATTGATGTAACTCTTCATATCCTCTTTTGTAATAGATCCAAAACTTAATATGGATGCAAATGCTAAATGAGTATATATTTAATATATGCAATCAATTTTGTTAATTTTAAAAGGACTTTACATCCTACCATAGAGACATTTGCTCATCCACATTCATTTCTGCTTTATTCATAATAACCAGAAATTGGAAACAACTTAGATGTTATTCAGCTGATAAATGGATGATTAAAATGTGGTACATTTATACAATGGAATATCATTCAGCTGTTGATAAAAATGGAGTTTGCAGGAAAATAGATGGTGCTGGTAAAAAAAATCAACCTGGGTGAGGTAATCCAGATACCAAAAGATAAATATTATATATTTCCTTTTATATGTGGATGTTAGCTTTAAGCTTTCAATATGTATGTTATAATCTGAATCACCACAAAGGATCGGTACCTAGAAAGATACCAACAGGGAGGGGAGAATTTCCCAGAGTTGGGGAAATAAAACATAGTGCCACGGAGAGATAAAGAGGAAAACTACAATAGGAGGATTAAATGGGAAAGGGAATGGGAGAGAAGAGTAAAAGAAAGATTATGGGGAGAGACAGCTAACCCCAAGATCTTCAGAAAAAAACATATGAAAATCTACTTCTGTAGAAGCTTGTGTGTGTGTGTGTGTGTGTGTGGCCTACCCCACCACCATCCACTCCTCAGAGAGGGTAAGGCATATTGCTTCTTTAAAATGTGTGGGTCCTCTACCAGTTTCTTAGTAAAGACACGCGCTTTCAGGGTAGAGGAATCTAAATAGGCTACCCAGAGAGAAAAGTGTCAGATACCAGTGTGAGCCTTACAGAAAAGTTCAGCAGATAACAAAAATGAAGTAGTTCAAGTGTTTTGAAGCTTTGGTACAAATGGTTCTCAAAGTATGGTCCTCAGCATCAGTATCACCTGAGAACATGAGTAAATGTACCTGGCAAGGCCCCATCTAGACATAATAAATCAGAAACTTGGGCATGGTGTCTTTGAACTGCTGATTTAAAGCTGATTCAGGTACTTCTTCAAGTGAGAAGTACTCAACTTTACTCAAAAGCAGGTAGGAACTGCAATACACCAGTTTTGCAATTGGAGAGTTTTTGCAATCTGGAACTCTGTTGAAAGAAATGGTCCTCCTAGAAGAAACAAGGCTATCTGGTTTTCCTACAAAGGCATTAGCTGCAAAATGCACATCTCTGTGGCTGTAGATCAAATGAGCCAGGCAAATGCAGTTCCTATTAATGCTCAGTCTAAGAATAAAATGCTTACCAACAGTAACGAATTTTTGTTATGATTAAAACTCTATCTTTTCCTCCCCAAACCATAAATGCAAGCAGCAGACAATGACTCCATAAACTATAGTGTGGAAAGGAGGAAAGGGGAAGTCAATTAAGAAGCACTTTCTTAGCCAAGTTATGAGGATTGCTATCAACAGTGCAAAGTCAGGTTGTGTTGCCTTTAGAAATGTTGTGAAGAAAATGTCAATTCATCCTTGTGCTCTTCTTCCCAAGAGCCTGGAACCCTAGTCTTCCCATAATAAAGAAACATTCTATAAAATACCTGACCAGCACTCCTCAAAACTGTCAAGATCATTGGAAACAAGTCCAATCAACTATCACATCCTAAAAGAGACCGAGGAGACCTGGTGACTAGGTGCAATGTGGTATTGTCGAAAGAAAAAAAAACCTTGGAACAGAAAAAAAGAACATCAGAGTTAAAGCAAAAACATGCAGAAATTTGAATATAGATTTCAGTTAATCCTAATATAAAAATACAGATTTATCAATTATGGAAAAAATGAACCATACCACCATGACATTTTGGTGAGATATCTCTGCAACTTTCCTATAAATTTGAAATTATTCTAAAGTTAAATTTTAATTTTAAAATTTTAGTCTTGATAAGTAAATATCTAATCCATGTGCATTCAAAATATACCAATAAGAAAGCATATATTTCCGAAAAAAAATCTGATAATTTTTGTAAAGTTTTCAAGTATCCTTACACTCCTCTTCTCTCTGGCTATCCACAAATCTTTACTTCTGCATATTTGAAATGACTTATTTTCTGTTTTCCATATTTGTTTGAATGAATAAAAATTCAAGTTCTGTATCCTTGTCACTTTTATTTAAATAAACCTTATTCTGTTGAACACAAGACAGTCCTCTTCCTTTTAATAATCTTGGTAAATCTCACAGAATATTGGAACTGTTTTATTCCAAAGGACCTTGGACTGACTGAGGTTCAGAGTCTTGTTCTGGATGTTTGATACTTTGTAGAAGCAGCTATGGAAGAAAACAAACAAAACAAAAAGTAAGGCTTGCAGATTCACTTAGCAAAAAAAATTTTATTGGTGGGAACCTCTGTAAAGTTTATTAAATAAAAAATGAATAAAAGCCAGTTCTACAGTTTGGGGATCCAAATTAATAGGCCCATAGGAGAAACCTGTGGTAAAGTTATGATAAGAGGCATATTTAAGGCAGAGAAATAACCCTGAAGGGATAAATCCTGGAGGTTTTTGTCACATTAGAAAAAGTACCAGCTTTAGGTCTTTCTTCTACCACTGCCAAAGAAACAAGCTTCCTGAAGATAAACCAAGTGTTCCCTTTCTTTCAGGAAAAGATTCAGTAGTCATATCTTTTTGCAGAATGATGTTGTAAGAAGGCTGCTTGTTTGTTTCCTAGCCCCCCGGTAGCTCAGACCCAAAATAATCACACAGAAACTATATTATTTAAAACATTGTTTGGCCCATTAGCTCTAACCTCTTATTGGCTAACGCTTATATCTTAATTTAACCCATTTCTAGTAATCTGTGTATCGCCACATGGCTGTGGCTTACTGGGTAAAGTTCCCAGTGTCTCCCTCTGGCAGGGCTACATGGTTTCTGTCTGACTCTGCCTCCTTTCTCCCAGCATTCTGTTTAGTTTCCCCCATTCACCTCTATTCCCTGTGCAGGCCCAAGACAGTTTCTTTATTAACCACTGGTGTTCACAGCATACAGAGGGGAATCCCACATGAGAATAACTTTAGGCTTCTAGTAAATTCTTTGAACAACCAAATAGGTTGGAAAACAAATTTTCTTTTGTGTTTTTTGAGGCAGGGTCACAATATGTAGCCTTGGCTGGCCTGAAACTCATTGTGTAAATCAGGCCTTGACCACAAAGAGTTCTACCTGCCTCTTCCTCCAAATGCTGTGATTAAAGGTATGTGCCACTAAGCCTGGCCAGCAAATTTTAAAAGGTACACATTAATGGGTAGATTATCAGGCTCATTTAAGAGTATCTACCACCAATTACCTGGTAAAATTAGGTAAATCTCATAATAAACAGGAATTTATTTTGTATATATTTTAATGAATTTTTGTACATTTGTTTTGAACAACACCTCTCAGTTCTTGGAATACTTTTTTATATTATCTTACTTCAACCTAACAATGAAGCGATAAATTAACTAGGCAGTGGTTATCTTTCTTTCATAGGTGAGGAAATGCAATTTATAGAGTCTCTTGAATTTAAGTTGGGTCACATAGCTAGAAAGTTGAAAGTGTGAGTCTGACCTTAAGTTTTCTAACTTAGATGTCTGCTCTTCACACAACTTCATAAAGCTATCTGGAGATGCCTTGCAGTCCTAAAATTCCATTACCCTTTGACTAAGAAATGGCTTTCAAATTTTAGATTCATAATCTTCTCTCTCCAGCTAAATAAATATGAATGTTCCACTGAAAAAGTCAATATGTTTTTCTAGTTCAAAATGAGAAAAAAGATTGGCGATTTTAAAAGCATAATAATCAATCATAATTTTAGCATCTCTCATAGATTTAAAAGGCTTTACAAGCTTCATAAGAAGTGGTGCAATTCCTCAAAAGAGCATTAATAAAGCTGCAGTCAAATCTTAGACTGATGTATTATCACAAGACAATAGAAGCCAAAGAGTTCATGATTTCACTTTGTCCCTCAGACTACACTACAGTATGGGATGAACAACAGTTCTTAGAGGAACCTAAAAGTAATGGAAAACAAGGAAGCAGCTGTTTTCCCCCATAAATCCTAGCCTGAAACTACAGTACCTATTATTTTCGGATTTTGGCATCTCAGCTGTGAAATGAGAATCCAAACAATGCTAATTAAATTATAAAAAGGGAAAGAAATCTTGAGAAAATTCTAACACTGCCTCTCTATAATTATTAATTTCAGAATTACTAATTTCAATTTGTGTTAAGTGGCGATCTAAAGAATTTTAATTACATTACTAATTTACAAAGAGAAACAGGTAGGCCTTAAAATGTTAGCTTTGTCCTAAAATAGCTACAAGCTTAAAAGTACAAAATTATTACTAGTAATAGAGAAATCACACAAGCAACTCCATCCTTAAATACAATTTAAAATTCACAAAATGTAACAAAGAAATCTGTGCTAGTATTAGGAGGCTGGGAAGTCCAGAACAATGAGAAAATTCTGAAAGATATAAAGCACCTCAAAGTCACAGAAAAGTACAGAATTGTTAAAGAATTAATAAATATGTCAAGGCAAAGGGGTAGAAATGTGAATTTTCCCAGATGAAGGCTGAAATAACTGCAACAGTAGAAGCCATGGTGACCGAGAAAGAGCTATCAATCAAAAAAAAATGGTAAAATTGGACCTCTTAACTATGGCATTTGCTCTATACATTAAAGCGCTTGGAACATCTCCACACACAAAATTAGGAATTCTGAAAAGTACCCATGGTGTGTCCTTTGGGGTGGGAAATGTTGGACAGTACAGTACCTGGAGACCATGTTAAGCCATTATGAGGGAAGGGAAGGTCCCACACTCAGGAAACAAGATACACACACACACACACACACACACACACACACACACACACACACACACACACACAGTATGAAAATGAAAGGGCACTGCTGTATAAACTCTGGCTCCTCCACGAAAGTGTTGGATTTGGGTACCTTATCATCAAAATGCTCATTCATTGCCAGGGAGATAGTACCTCTCCTCATATGGAGGAATTTTATACCTCTAGGGAGAGTGACCAATTTATGACAGCAACTGTAAATCTGAACAGACAACCAAGAACCCACAAATATTTGAAAAAAAAAATTAACAAAATGTAAAAATTAACCACACACAAATAGTAAGAAACAGTACCACACTGAACATAAAATAGAAGAAACATCTAAACAACCTTTTGATACAGAGTGTTTAGTGAGGCTGCTCCATTTAAAAACAACGATTTTCTCTGACAGAGAAGCAACAAAGTTTCTGGAAATTTAAAATCTCACAGCTACTTCTCCAACTCTCAGTGGGTTGGCTAAGGCTATGTTTAAAAGGAGGAAAAATCAACTGGAGAAATTTCCCAGAGTACAATACAGACAGATAAAAAGTATGGCACTAAAACTAAAAGGTATGTATGGTAAATTAACTGGTTCAAGTATTAGTTCTATTGGAGGGGTGGGGTGGGGATTGAGAGAGGCAAAGGAGAAAATATTTGTTGGGCTGAGGAAAGATGACTCTTTAAATTGTATCATCCAGCAAGTGTTAGGCAGTAATAATAAAAATGACACATAGACAATTACTGATAATATTTCTGAAACATGACAAAATCTCTCTAAGAGGTAATGGCAATAAGACTAACATCATAGTTCTTGCCAATAGCATGGGATTTGAGAAAACTAAAGAAAAAAGTCTCTAAATTGTCCAAGTACATTTCTTCAAAAATATACATTTAACATTTACAGTGATCAATCTGGTCATAGGTACCAAAGTTAAAATGAATTATCCCTTAACAATGTAGCTCTACTAACAACAATTTATCCCTACTAGTGAGTTTATACAGATCCAAACTGTATTCATAGAATCGTACTGACCTGGCTATCTAGAGTAGGCCTATACATACCTATGCAAGTTGCTGTTACCTAATAATCTCTCTTTCACTTCCTCCATTTTCTCAGATATCCAAAAAGCTAATTACAACATCATTTCTTCCCCAGCTATTCATCTTAGACTCCCAAACACATTTACATGTATATCAAATTTCTCCAAGCTTCTGAACATTTGTTTCTAGCTATAAATAAGGTAACTATAAGCTTTAGCCGTTGAGGAGCATATTTTATGTACACCAAAATATTTTTCGTTCATAGGTAACTTGTAATACTAAAGGCTGACAAACTGGAAAAGTCCAAACAGTAAGCTTTTCTCATATTGAATAAGGATTTTTTCTCCCATCTAAATTTATGATCTTGTTTCTTAAAAAAATAAAACACAAATAAGGTCTGTCACAGTTCTCGTGAAGAGAAAGACATATCTCCACATACTCAGTCAGAAAGGAGAAAACCCAAGTAGAAGACGAGAAAAGACACAAAGAAGACAGTGAAAATGAAGTCTACAAATTCCGGGTTGCCTGGAAAGAGTAGGAGGGTCTCCTGTATGAGCTCAGCGTGGGTCTGTTTTAAGCTAATTCAAAACCTTTCCAAATGAGCTTATTAGATTCTAATTTGGTGGCTCAGAACCTAATAAGAATTCAGATCAAACTGTTCTTCTTTCTCAAAGAGACAGCATTGTCAAAGAGCCAAAATTGGAGTGGGTGTTTAGGGGATTGAGTTACCCAGCTTTCACATTATGATTCACCTCTCCACAGCATGCCCTTCCCCCATCACAATAACATCTGTCATACATTTTTATTCTAATTCCTCGCTACTAAGGGCAACCAGACACTAAGGAGATGCTCCTACAGAAGTGACCCCAGCAAAAATAGAAGTCAATAGCATGGTCAGCTGACATAGAAGATGTCAGGAAGTGTGAAATGCTGAGGGCAAAGAAAAAAAGGAAAACCTGTGTAAGCCAGAAAAGTAATGATCACAGGACAGGATGAAAAATTAGGGCAATTATCTGGATAATTCAGCCTCAAAACTCTCTTCCTGTTGATTGACATAAATGTGTGTTTTCTTCTCTCAGCTCCATTTTCACAGTAGATGGCACACTGGAGCTGCAATAAACAGCATTCTATTCTTCAGCATTGATATTTATAAGAAGCTTAAAGGAAATACATCTTCTTCACTCACTTCAAGTTTTATACCGACTGTGAATAAATGTTTTAAAAATATGATGTTATGTGACAGTATGCCTAAGAAAGAAGATAAAATTACCTTCTCGCCTGGGCTGTTTCTTGCCTGCGCTATCTGAATATTGATCCCACTACTCCAATTCTGCTGACATCCAGAATTATGTCACCAAGAGTTAGAGGTTTAAAGCCAACTTGTAGATGATGAAGTAAAATGGGACCTGGACCAATTTATCATTTCATTTATTTTTCTCAGTTGACATAAATTTACATCTACTTTTCATGTGGACACATACAATTAGCAGTGTTTATATTTAAAGGAATGCTGGAAAATTGAAATAGTGTACACATTTAGAAATCTTTAAAATTATCTTCAAAATACTCATGATGTTGGTGAATTATAATCTTACTTTACCAAAATGGAGAATATGGAGAGATGAACTAGTATTTGCTAAGCATCTAATTTAGCCCATGTTCAATCTGTCCTATTACAATCTTTATCATTAAATCTTTATAATATACAAAAGGTATGATGAGAGGAATAAATGAGGCTCAGTCACAAGTCAGGCAGCTAATAAATGGCATGGCCAAGAGACCAAATGAGATTCATCTTGCTCTCTAGCCTACTTGTCTATTAGCAGATTAATGAATAAAGAAAATGTGGTGTATATATGAAAGGAAATATTATTCAATCATATATAAATGTAAAGTCAGGACATTTCCAAGAAAACAGATGCAATTGGAGATTATTGTATTAAGTGAGAAATAAGTCAGATTCAGAAAGATAAATGTCACACTATTTCTCTCAAATGTGGAAGGGGGAAGAGATCTTAAAGAAGGTGGAAAGATGAATAAAAAAGTGAATAATAGAATATATATGGCATGAAAGAAGAAGGAATAAACTCTGTGGGAAGGAAGGTAACCAGTAAAGGGTAGATGAAGAGGAGGACCAGGATGGCAGTGGCGAAGGGGAAAGAATGAGAACAAACTATAATGTCACATAGGTATTAAAATATCACTGTATGTTTGCTTAAAACATTGTAAAATTATGAAATCAGACTCAGTGGTACTCAAGTTCACTAAAGGATGTATACACGTATAGGTATCTAAGAACACATGAAGTGACATAGAAAACAATTTACTTCCCAGAGTATGAAAATCTTTTAGTTTCATTTTGAACAAAACAGAATCCTGGCATCCACACTGGTGACATGAATACAGAAGGGGAATGTCCTTTCTTCTCTTTTTGGTTGTCAACATGTACAGACTCCAACAGACAATTAACATTCTCAGATTTTCAATGAAAAATTTCTTCTCTTCCTAAGAGACACTACCTATCTCTGACACGCAATAACTCAAAATTACCTCCAAGTGCAAATGTAAATTAAAGACCAGGAGGATAGGCAAGAGCAAGTCACTAGTAAGTAAACCTAGTTTACTGGTGAATGTTCTCTTCCATCATGTGGTGTGGGCGGGCCTTCTGTCTATGTGTTGCTTTTATTGGTTAATGAATAAAGAAACTGCTTTAGCCTATAGCCAGGCAGAACAGAGCTAGATGGGGGAAACTAAACTGAATGCTGGGAGAAAGAAGACAGAGCCAATGAGAGGCCATGTAGCCACCAGAGGGGAAAGACACAAGCCGCCAGCTGGAACCATGCCAGTAGCCCATATGTCTCGTGGTAAAATATAAAATAATGGAAATAGGTCACTTCTAGATATAAAAGAGCTAACTAGCAATATGCTGAAGTGATTGGCCAAGCAGTGATTTAAATAATAGTTATCTGTGTGGCGATTTCAAGGATCTGGGCATTCGGGAATGAACAAGCAGCCTCTAACTACAAATGTGTGTGTGTTATCTGTAACAAGTTCTATGTTTATGTTGACACAATTATAAGATAACATATAGGATAGTGATATGGTGCTTACTCACGAACTTCAAGACTACTATAGGTGGGGAGAATGAAGAGGCCCATTGAAATGAAGAGCTGGTCTCCTAGAATAAGTCCATAAAGAAAAATTTAGTTAGCTACTATACTATTTATATTTATCATTATTATGATCAAAGACAAGGCAACCAGCAGTTTAAATGAGGAACCGCTTATTTGGGCTCACATTTTGAAGGTGTGCTCCATTGTTACAGGTACAGAGCATGAGGGGGAGCACGGTGCAGTTAGTCAAATCGCACTCATTGTCAGGAAACAGAAGGGAGTATTAGTGTTTTCTCTTACTTATTCAGTCTAGGAACACAGCCCCACTACTGCCAGTGTTCATAATGGGTCTTCCCACCTTAGTTTATATGATCTAAGTAATCTTCTCCTGTATGCGAAAAGATGTGTCTCCTAGATGATTTCAAATTCAGGTAA
>NW_004949184.1:592364-601751 GCF_000317375.1 Microtus ochrogaster
GCCTGATGAAGGTTAATATTCAGGGGAATGCCTATATGTTTGTCTTTGGATTCACCTTCTTATTTAGCTTCTCTAGGATTGCGAATTATAAGCTCACTGTCCTTTAATTATGGCTAGAAACCAAATATGAGTGAGTACATCCCATGTAAGAAAAGTTGTAGTACTTCCTACATCTTATCACTTCCAGGACTCAGACACTAAAATGTAAGCTACAATGTACATGTTTCACCCTATTGAACTCTCTATGTTGGGTGCAGGCTAAATCAATATGGCATTTTATTTCCCAGAGTTACGTACTGAGGCTACTGAGGTGGAATTGATTCCAGATATTCTTCTACACTGATTGGCATTTGCTCATTTTCTATTAACTATGATCCCAACATACAAATAATCCCCAGACTGATGAATCTTATCATGACTGCTGTGCTAAGAAACCTTGCCAGCTGTCTTAGCTTTTGTTAGAGTTATCATTGAAATAATACAATGCTTGATACTAAGTAATTTATAAAGCAAAATGATTCTTTTGCCTCGTGGTTCTTGAGGCTGGGGAGTCCAAGAACATGACACCAGCAACCATTTGGTTGTTGTTGAGGGTCATGTGCTGCCTCGGACCTTTCCCAAAGCAATGTGCCTTACCCTCTCTGAGGAGTGGATGGTGGGTGGGGTGGAGGAGTAGGTAGAGGGAATGGGAGGAGGGGAGGGAGTGGGAACTGGGATTGGTATGTAAAATGAAAAAAAAATGGTTTGTTTACCTTTTGAAAAAAATAAAATAAAATATTCTTGATTGTCTTTAAAAAGAAGAGTTAGTCCATTCCCAAAGGAAGAGCGTGAAGTCATTCACAAGGCCTCTGACCCCACTACACATCTCTCACCATTGCCACATTGAGAAATTGAGGTCTAGTATTAGATTTTTGATGGGATAAATCCATATTTAATATTTAGCAATAGCATATTCTACCATTCAAGGCACATTTACTGTTTAATTGACAAAACTAGTGAATATTTTGGGAAACACGTTGATGAATTGGATATTGTTTCCTTGTGAATCCAAAATAATTATGGTAGGCACTCTAGCAGTATGTACAATAAATGCCATGTTGTAAATTATTCAGCTCCAGAATCAATAGGAAAATTAAACGTAATTTCAGCATATTGCTCAAAGTTGATGTCTGAATACTTGTTCCTGAACACTATTAAGGGACTGTACTAATAGATATGGATAGGATGTCTCTCTTCACCCAACAGAAAAGACAACACATTAGAAATATTAAAAGTATGACAACATTTTGCAGTACTACAGGTCAGTGAAGACACTTTTCAAAATAGGATAAACGACTTTAGACCGGAAAGGTATTTTTATAAAGCACCCCATCCACAGCCTTCTGTATCTTTCCCCATCTTGCATCAGCTAGTTGCTGAGATGACAGTAAACCAAATGCTAGTGTCATCTCAGAAAATAACAAATGACATGAAATAAAATGAGATACCTGGGGCCACTGGCAGTGAGACCTGGACCTAACCCTAATGCATAAACTGACTTGTGGAGCCCATTTTCTATGAAGAGATGCCTTGCTCAGCCTTGGTACGGTGGGAAGGCCTTGGTCCTGCCTCAAGGAGGTGAAGGCACAGATTTAGTTGATTTCCCAAGGGCGGCCTTAGCCTCTTTGAGGAGCAGATGGAGGTGCAGAGAAGGTGTGGAGGGTGGAATGAGAGGAGGGAGGGGCAACTGGGATTGGTATGTAAAACAAACAAACAAAAAGCAAACAAATAAATAAATAAAATGAGGCATAATTAAGATGATGAACTACCAATATAATTCAGACTCACCAACTATTATTTTCTGTTAAATTTATATATTGAACTCAGAACAAAACAATTACACTTATAGTGAAATTTAATTACAACTACTAACAATATAGACCTATAATAAACAAAATACCCAAAAAGTTTATTAAATAATGATTTTTCTGCCATGTCCCTTACATGTGACAATAAGAAAAGGCAAATAAATGAACTTTCATACACTATGTTTAAACAATAGCTTACTCTGTCTTGAATTTTAACTGATTCTGATTCTATGTAACTTGATCACAAAATCATAGTTAACTTCCCAAAGGAAATAGCTTGCCCTGTTTCCAACTCTTATGATTAACTGTCTTCACAAACAAGTGGGGAATTGTCATTTTGTCAAAAACCGTAGAAGCTCTTTTAACTATAATTCATAAAACAATGCATCAAGATTGGCATTATAGTACATTAAATGCAGAATCAGCTCGGTGCTCCTCTTCTCATTGTCAAGAAAGAAATTGTGAAGATAAATGAACCCTGGGAATTTCAAGATCGGGAACGTGATGCCAGCTGGTGCATAGAGGAAACAAATTCAATCAGACTACCTGCTGCTTCCTGCTGCTGCTGCCTGGAGCAGGACAGTCTGCAAGCTTGTAAAAGGACCCAATTTATCCTTGTCTACCTTGTGGTTTAAGCACCAAGGGAAAAAGGTCCTTAGCTCTGTTGATAAGCAAGAAAAAATGTACAAACTGGTGGAAACTTTACAACGGGCCTAATATACTTTATTTTGGGGATTGAGAAGGAATTTTGACAAGTGATTTTTACAGTTACAGTTTAGCAGATTGGAAATCTGGCCTTGTACAATGGCTAATGTATAAAAGGATAGAGACGTGATTTTCCTTGTGCACTTAACCCCTAGTTTCAGAAAAGCTATGAATCAACAGAATGATTTTAAAAACAGGATTTCAGATGTTTGAATGAGCTGCACTGTCTTACTAAGCATTTTAATTCATTTTTGGCATCTTTGCTTTTACAGTTTCTCTGAAATCCATTTGTGTGAAAATCATGCATTAACTACCTACACTGTACTGAGTGCTATGCTGACTGTTCAAAATTCACAGTTAAATAAGATAGGCTTCCTGCTTTAGAGTTCTAATGTTTCTAGAACACGGAGGTGCTGAAAACGAGATGTATATCAGTCTGCTGCTTTACAAAGCGATGTGATGATAACAGAGAAAATATGTAGTGTGACTTTAAAAATGGCATAAAGTAGAAATGTCATTCAATCTAGGGTGGAAACTAGTATGATTTTGCCGTCTACAAAGAATTGTCAGAGAAGGATGATGGTGATTCAGATGTACAAGAGTGGGAATAATACATAAAAATTCAATTTAATCATGATCATCCCACAAGCTACATTCTGCTTCTCTCTGATGTGATTTCTCTCTTGGAGATCTGCTCCACTGCCATGACCTCAACCATCACCACCATCTCAGGGATTATAAATTAACCTTATTGTCCCAGATTATAGCAAACAGTCTGCAACAGACTATTTGATAGTAATTGCTAAAAGAAAAGTTTATTTTGGCTCACAGCTTTGGATACAGGAAAATCCTGGATTGAGGTTGAAGGTAAAGTCCCCCTGCTGCATCATAATAACAGGAAAAGGGCTGCAGGAAGCAGGCTTGTACTCAAGAGGCAGAATTTACAAGGGGCAACTTTTTTCTTGTAACAATCCACTCACATAGCAGCTAATCTAGTCCTGTAACAGCAAGAACTCTCTCCTCCCTAGAATTAAGGCGCTCACATAAAAGAGGCATTACTACCTCGTAAAGTTCTCATCTGCCAACACAGCAGCAAAAATCAAATTTCAATCTGACTATGAAGGGAGGCAAAGCACACTCCAATTACAGCACTTATTCTCTGCCTTATGTTTAATCAGTTCTACTGAGATGTCCTACCATTATTTCAGATCTAGCATAATACAAAAATTACCACCTGAATCCCCAAGACAGCTCTTGCCTACTCTATTTTTTGCTATGCCATTTTTAAATTCATTCAAATGTAAAACTCTGGTGTTACCTTTGACACTGTTTCCTTCTATACAACGAAAAAAAATGTCACCAAATTTCCACAAATCCTCTGAAATCAGTGAATTTTTCCCTTTTCACCCTGCCATTCAGTGGCAGCATATATAATATAGTTACAGTACAACAGCACCCTTTAAGTTGGTGTTCAGTTCTGTAACTCTCCAATATCCTTGTGCAAATAAAAGGTCTCCTTTTGGTTAAAGGGAGATTGTTACTAAATAAATGTATGCTAAGATAATTTTCTTAAATCATCAATTTTGTAGCAATTCTGTTCATCCAGTTAGTCTCTGAAAATTCATTGTGCAGTTTCGTAAACATGGAGTGAAAGTCCTAATAAGACATTAATAATTCCCCTTCGTTGTCAAGTTAATTGTCAAGATAATTTGTTTTCAAGTTGTCAAGATAATTTTCCTTCATTTTTCCTCCTGAAGTACCCTACAGTCCCTCCTATATGCCATATATATATATATATATATATATATATGCCCTATATATACCCTATATGCCCCTCCTGATACCATTCTCTTTATCACCCAGCCTACACTATCTCTTTCCATAGGCTTCCTGGCTCATTCCCATCCTTTAAGTTGCTATAATTCACATTCAGAGTTTATATAATGCTCTTTTCTATTGTTTTAAATATGCATATTGCTGTAGGAATTTTTAGATTGGTATGAAATTAATAGTATTTAATCAAATTTTCTCCAAAACTTAGTTAGCAAATAACAATTTCAAATGGTTCAATCATGATAGTGTCATTTGATTATTCACCAGGGCTCCTAGACTGCATGGTACATAATAGAGAACCAATATTCTTTATTATTCTTATCTGTAAACTGAGCAAGTGAATGAGAAAGTAGTAATTTCCCAGGGGAGAGACAGCAGTCTCCCTCCAACCTGCAAGTCCTTCATCACTTCCCCAGTTCAGACTTAGTCCCATTAGCAGTTCCACTGCGAAAACACCATTTTCTGCTTCACTTAGGAAAAGCTGGCCCATTTGGCTAGGATGCTTCCATCATAACTCTCTGGTTAACATAATAGGTTCTGGAATAGCTATAATGAGGTTCCAAAAACTTACTTATAGTAACAGAAATCTACTGTTTTAAAGTACTGAATTTGAAAGTCTGAACTCAAAGTGTCTGTGGGACCATACTCAGTGAGACTCTTCAGTGAATACTTCCTTGCCCCTTCTTAGTTTCCGGAGGTGACCGTCAACCTTTGTGATCCTTGGCTTTAATGTGCAGCCCTTCAACAACTGCCATATCATCACATGCTATGCATTCGCCACTCGTGTCTCTGTGTCCAACTCTCTTCTCTGCACAATGGATTAAAGATGCATATGGCATTAGAACCTCATATCGGCTGATTAAGTCTGCAATATCCCTGTTTCCAAATAAAACTATATTCTGAGGGGCCTCAACGCACCTTTTGGACATCAAAAAACTTCAACTAGTAACAGATTCCTTCTTGAAGTTGAAGTCTATCTAAACTGAAAAGCCTCTCTGATGATAGTTGGGCTAGACACCAATCTATGTACAGCAGAATATCATTAAGAATACTTTCACTGACATTTTTTAGCAGTCATATTTGAATCTATCCTGGGTCTTTGGGCTATCCCACCTCTGAATCCTGGCCCTCAGGGGTGAACTACCTCTCATGGCATTAAGTCTTAAGTCATTGATTGGTCGCTCCCACAATTTCTGTGCCACCTTTGCCTTAGCACACCTTGTAGGTAGGACAAATTGCAGATCAAAGGTTTTAGGGATGAGTTGTTGTCCCAATCCCTCCACTGGAAGTCTTGCCAGGTTACAAGAGATGGCTTGTTCAGGCTGAATATCCCCCTTTGCTAGGAACCTTAGCTAGTATCACCATCACAAATTCCTGAGACTTTCCATTGCCCTAGGTTTATAGTGCATCCCAGGGATGCCCCTGATTCCAGTTGTCTCTCTCCCTCCATCTTCCCCCAACCTGATTCCTCCTGTTCCCATATTTACCCACCCATCCAGACCTATCCCCGATCCAACAATGATGTCTATTCTATTTTCCCTTCATAGCAAGATTCATGCATTTCACACTCCCCTTAAGCCCTCCTTGTTACTTAGCTTCTCTAAGCCTGTGGATTGTAGCATAGTTAGCCTTTATTTTACAGCTAACATCCACTTATAAGTAAGTACATACCATGTTTGTCTTTTCGGGTCTGGGTTACCTCACTCAAGATAATCTTTTTTAGTTCCATCCATTTGCCAGCAAGTTTCATGATGTCTTTGTTTTTAACAGCTGAGTAAGGGCAGGGAACCCGGTCTGCTCTTCAGGCTGATGAGAGAGGGGGAGTTGATTGGGGGAGGAGGAGGGATATAGGAGATGGTAGCGGGGAAGAGACAGAAATCTTTAATAAATAAATAAATAATAATAAAAAGGAAATGAAAAAAAGCTGAGTAATACTCCATTGTGTAAATGTGGCACGTTTTCCTTTTACGCATTCTTCAGTTGAGAGACATCTAGGTTGTTTCCAGTTTCTGGATACTACAAATAAAGCTGCTGTAAACATAGTTGAGCAAGTGTCCTTGTAGAATGCTACAGTGTCCTTTGGGTATATGACCAGGAGTGGTATTAGCTGAATCTTGAGGTAGATCCATTCCCAATTTTCTGAGAAACCACCATATTGATTTTAAAGTGACTATACAAGTTTGAACTCCTACTAGCAGTGAAGGAGTGTTCCCTTTGTTCCACATCCTTGCCAGTATGAGCTGTTACCCGTGGGTTTTTTTTTATCTATTCTGACAGTCATTTTAATTTGCATTTTTCTGATATCTAAGGATGTTAAACATTTCTTTAAATGATTCTCACTGATTTGAGATTCCTTTATTGAGAATTCTCTATTTATATCTACAACCCATTATTCAATTGGATTATTTTGTTTTTTGATGTTTGGTTTCTAGAGTTCTTTATATATTTTGGAGATCATCCCTCTCTTGAATGTGGGGTTGGTGAAGATCTTTGCTCATTCTGTCGGCTGCCATCTGACAGTGTCCTTTGCCTTACAAAGCTTTTCAGTTTCATAAGGTCTCATTTCATAGAACACATTCTTAAACTGATACTTTAAAATAAATGAGTGATAAATAATGCCCTAACCAATATTAATTAAAAAATATAGAGTAGAATACAAAGCAAAACATTAAAGTAAGTAAAACTTTTATTTTGTATTTTTAAATACTTTTTCTTTTTATTTATTCTATCTACTTATGGGAAGTAAGTGTAGGGGGTGGGGAGGGTACCAGTTTGCCAATCCCCTATATTGATTCTTATATTCCCAAACAAGTACAATCTAACAAATGTACACCTGTCATAAATATTTTGTGATACAACATTATATTGAAATATTTAAGTCAGAATATTTTAAAGGAAAAAAGCAAATCCAAAAATGGAAAATTATAAATTTCAGCTCTTACAGAAGTTTAGTAGAGAGTTATAAGTGTAAGAATTTGAAAAATAAAGGAAGTGCCACATACCTGATGAATTGCAAAGTTTTGCCTGTGGAATCTTTTTATTTATCTTAAACTAATTAAAATATACATGAATATATAAAATATAAACATATATCAGGTTTGTTATCTAATAAGGGTTTTTTGTTAATGATCTCATTTAAGTAGTTTTAACTCCAATTTTCTATTGATTTGAATTTTGCCATTTATTATTATTCTTGTCTTTTTAACACATTTTAATAAGCTTAATTGTGCTTTTATATAGTTCTTAAATTGCTAGTTTTCTTTGTGTTTCTAAAATCAGATTTCTTTTGTAATGTGGGGCTGTGTTGATGTCACATTTATCTATTTATCTGTCTACCTGTATCTATCTATCTATCTGTCTGTCTGTCTGTCTGTCTGTCTATCTATTGTGTGTGTGTGCCTGTGTGTGTGTGCTCACACGTACGCACGAGTAGCACAGCATTGTGTGTGAGTGGTGGGGAACTTAGAGAGCAGCTGGTGGTAGTTGCTTGTCTTCTTCTACCACCCGAGTCCAAGGATTGAACTCATGTCTTCAGGTTTGTGTTAAGGCTTACACATTGAGGCTTAAGGTTTATCCATTAAGCCATTTTCTGGTCCACCATGCTATATTTTTTTTTGCTTGTTTAAGATAAATAAAAAGATTCCACAGGCAAAACTTTGTACAAAACCACAGGAAGATAATTTCAAAAGTTAGTGGCAGATCACTAATTTCAGGTTGATGTACTATACTTACAAAGTGTGGGGAAGTTTAAATTGGAAAAGGGCTAGGGTTAAGAAAGATGTAGGGATGAAGGGATGATTGATCAAAATAAGAATGTATGAAAACCTCTTACTGAATCTTACTACTTTATAAGTTAACTACAAAATATTGTTTTAAAAAGAATTTAAAATGAGGTATCCTGCATGGATGTATAATAGTCCTCCCAGAAACCATGAGATTTTAAAGAAAATCCCAGTGCCATGTGTGGGATACTCACCTAATGAATTATTGGCCAAAGAGGCTTCCAAAACTATACAGCGTGTAGTCACTGCTCTTGGTTACTCACTGTAACTAGATGGTAAAGCCCTATTGTTTAAGATGCCACAACACATAGATACAGGACACAGAGAAATCAAACTGTATCTGGCCTGGAACCTTCTTCTCTTCTGGCTAGCATTCATAGTGCCACAAGGCTACTGGGAAAGAAAATCCATCAGCAGTATTCCGAGCTATGGCTCCTGTATGCTACAGTACTGGCCTGCCAGGCAATATTGGCCCACTGTAGCATCACTTTTGGGGGAAAACAAACCTCTTCCTTATTTTGTTCAAGACCAGCCCTATAAAATAGAATAAATGCTTGGTATTGTAAACCTGATCAGAAGCCTATGGCTGCAATTCATGGGTCATAAAGGGCCCTAATTCTGTTGTTTTGCTAAATGGACATATAGTCAAATTGCCTTTTAAATATTTATGTTTCTACCCATAGACTAATGCTACTCTCCTTAGTCAGAGAAGCTTCGTTTAGCAGTAGACAATGGTTAACAGAGACTCATCTCTTGTCTAGATGCTGAAAACCATTGAGTTCTTAGACTTAAATGGAGCATCTTTACCCCCCCTTGAAGGTTCAGGTACATAATGGAAGAGAGGGCAGAAGACTGTAAGAACTGGAGAATGGAGAGACCTGCTATACAATGTTGTCCTTTCGACATGTCACAGCTGTTAGAATCGTTAACACATAACAATTGTGAACACCTGGCAGGACCTTCACAGAAAAAAATATGGGGACTAATTAAAAAGAAGAGATTCAAAAGGAGTGGAAGGACAGTAAGAGGGTAATTACGTATTTTACCTGTAATACACTCATATCTGTATGAATTATCAAAGAAAGAGAAAGGGGAGCAGAATCTACAGGTTACTGTGTTTTGTTTTGTTTTTCTTTTTTAATTTATTTATTTATTTATTAAGGATTTCTGCCTCCTCACCGCCACCGCCTCCCATTTCCCTCCCCCTCCCCCATCAAGTC
>NW_004949184.1:602279-608985 GCF_000317375.1 Microtus ochrogaster
TTTTTTTAC
Source organism: Microtus ochrogaster (assembly GCF_000317375.1). Classification (NCBI taxonomy): domain Eukaryota; kingdom Metazoa; phylum Chordata; class Mammalia; order Rodentia; family Cricetidae; genus Microtus; species Microtus ochrogaster. The sequence continues at coordinate 602,289 of NW_004949184.1, forward strand.
TGTCAGGTCAAATTCCTGATAGTGTGTGTCTCATATATACAAAGCATGGGTATAATCCCTAGCATCACAAAAAAAGTGCTGAAAGTAAAAACTATTTTTATGAACTTCATCACATCTATATGTTGACAGAGGTTTCTGTCCTGCTCAGTACCACAGCCATTCAGTCCCGACGAAACACATAGAGGCCTACATTAATTATAAACTGGTTAGCATATTAACTCAGGCTTTCTTATTAACTAACTCTTCCATTAATTAATTAATAATTACACCATAATTCTTGTCTGTGTTAGCCACATGGCTACATTTTATCAGTGAGGCATTCTCATCTTGCTTCCTCTGTATCTATCTGGGTGAGGACTACAGACTGAGTCTTTCCTCTAACCACAATTCTCCTGTTCTGGTCGCCCGGCCTACGCTTTCTTCCTGGCTACTGGCTAGTCAGCATCTTATTAACCAAAACAAGTGACAAATCTTTACAGGGTACAAGACCATTGTCTCAGAGTATCTATAGATGGGGTACAACCAAATGATTGGTTTTATTGTCAGTTCTGTCTGGAAAGTAAATTAAAAATACTTTCTTTCCTAAGATTAATTCAAAAACTATTTTTAAATATTTTTCACTGACTAACAATCAGATAACTCATAGGAAATATTGCATTACCAGCCAAATGATACTCGGAAGACATATCATTGCCTTTTATAAGTTTTTTTTTTTAGAAAGTGAAAATGCTTAAAATAGCATCACTCCTAAATGCTTTAAATAGTAGACAAAATAATTACAACAATAAAGTTAAACATCCAATTACAGAAAATGAAAAGAAAATTATCAGGACATAGATGATTTCAGCAACACTAGCAACCTACTTGATCTGATTGGTGTTTATAGGACTTTTTTTTTCAAATGCATGCCAGGACAGACCATCTTCTAGATCATAAAATAAAACTTAATGGATTTAAAGGAATTGAAACTATGCAAGCAAAATCCTCTGAGAACAAAAGAATTGAACTATATGTAGAACACATCTAGTCCATGCTTATTTCTTCAAAACAGTTCATTAAAATTATATATTTCCACAGCTACAGAAACCAGAAAGGACCAAACAAATTGTAGAAGCTGAAAAGTAAATGAACTGTCAGTTCATGGTGTACCAAAATTGGGAACAGTGATCCCAAGAAAAAGCACAAGAGGAATCTTATCTCATAGAAAGATGAAGATATGTTCTTTTACTTCCTTCTGAAGACACAATGCAGATAAAACAAAAAGATAAAGTCAAATGAAGCTCTCCCCTTTCATTTCCTAGAGTCAAGGTAACTGCCCCCCTAACAGTGAAACAACACCAGCATGTCTTTTCTGCAGAGGAAAAGACCCAGGTTATTTGAGTTTTGCCATTTCAGACAGAGTTAAAAGAGAGTTCCATGCAAATAAGAGGCTGCATTGGAAGAAAGTAGAAAGGCTGAGTGTTAAGTTTTTTAACCTTTCTCCACTGAATTCCCAAAATGTAGTAGCCAGACTTACACACTCCAGGGAGAAAATGTGAATAACACCTTTCCGCAAAATTTGACTCACTGAAACGAACTCTTTTTTCTTTAATTGATATGATAGAATTTGTTGAGTCTGTTTGCAAGCATGTCTGTCCAGAAGCTACTATTAACAAGCCTTGAAATCAAGTTGTCAGTGAGATTTTCTTCAGTAAAAACAAAATCTCAAATGAACAACCCCTTGCTAATATGGAGCTCATATGCTCACCTAGACATTCTAAAAGAAATTTGGAAGAAGTAGAGCACATATACCAAAGGAAACTTAAATAAAAGTCTTATTTACCTAAACAGGAAACGAGAAGATTGTGCTTCCATGAAAGAACAGAGGTATATGATGTAAAGAAGGATTATACAATTTAAAGAGCTCTTGTAAATAAAGAGATAATATATAGATTCACAATTTTTGCAGGAGAATTAAAAATATTGGTGTGGATATTTTTTAAAAAATCAAAGTAAAAGGTGGAAAAGAAAATTATAGGGCTCTTCCAAGAATGCTGGCATTCTAAAACGCAGAAAGAAGAGAAAATAGAAAGAAAGAAACTATTTAAAACATTATACAAAAAATATTTTCTATATGGCTAGAAAGATGCTTCGTGATTTAGAGCAGTTACTGCTCGACCAGAGGACCCAGATTCAATTCCCAGCACCCACAGGCAGGTCACAATCATGGGTAGCTCTAATCCCAGGAGATCTGATGTTTTCTGAACTCTGAAGCCGCAGATACACAAAGATACTTGCAGGCTAATCACCAATACACATAAAATAAAAACAAATATTTAAGTATTTTCTATAACTAAAGAACCTGTGTTTCTAGATAGAAATAACCTATTAATAGATAAAATAGATTTCCCCAATTCACATAAAAATAAAATAGAAACAATAAAGAGAAAATTCTTAAAGTTTTCAGACAGGAAACGTAGATTTCATTTGAAATGAAAATGACTTCAGACTTCCTAGCAGTGTCACTGGAAATTAGAAGGCAATGAAGTAGGGCACTGTGTTTTCAATTCTGAAGAATGACCTTTAACCCACATTTAACTTTCGTCTTTACTTTTGAAAGCTTAATGCATGTATATAATGAAATATTGTTAATACCTACCCCTTCCAAATTTTCTTCATCCCCTCCAACATGTCCCCTCTCAACTTCATGTCTTTTGTTGGACTATAAACTAGGATCAATTACAGTTGCCCATATGTTCCTGAGTGTGGGGCCATCTACTGGAGCATGGGAGTGCTACCAGTGGACTTGTTCTTTAAAAAAAAAGCCACGTTTAATTTTCTTGGCTCTGAACCCCAGTCTATGACCATTTTGTCTTAAAAAAAAACACACACACACACACTGGTTCTTACTAACCTGAGCTGTGGTGGTACACACCTTCAAACCCAGTCCTTGGGAGTCAGAGGTAGGCAGATCTCAGAATTTGAGGCCAGCCTGGTCTACAGAGTGAGATTCAGGACATCCAAGGTTACACAGAGAAACCCTGTATTAATCAACAACAAAAATACTAGTAAATAAGGAGAAACGGGCCCTTCCTTGGGATGCACAGCAGGGAACATTAAATGATCCAATCATCTGTTTATACATAAGGAGTTACTCTGGTTTGCTTTTTGCTGCTGGGATAAATACCATGACCAAAAGCAGCCTAGAGGAGGAAAGGGTTTATTCCATTTTACCGCTGCCAGGTCACCATCCATCACCAAGGGAAGTCTGGGCAGAAACCTGACAGATAGGTGAGGCAGCTGAAGAATTGTGGACTTGTTCTTAATAAGGAATAATTTCCCCCACAACTCTCCCCCGACAACTCTCCACTGCCAACTGATACTGTAACCCTGGTCTAAACCTTATCTCCATAGCCGGGGAAATTAAAGTGTATAAATAACATCTAAAACATCATGTTTGAGAAACTTTTTATATAAAAGTAATTAAGGGAGTCAGTCTAATAATGAGAGTACACCGAGAGAGAGAAAAGCATAGGATACAGCACGCTAAGCTCCAACAGGAAAAGGAGAAATATGGAGCTCCCCAGACGAAGGTGGGGTGACTACCTACAACAAGTTAGACAACCGCCAAGCCAGGAAGACAAAAACTTGTCAAAGGAGCGAAGAAGTGATTTTCCAAGAAGAAACCGAGTATTCGACGTACGTGGTCTATACTGAGAAGATTTTGAAATTAAACTGGGGATAAGAACATAGGAAAATTAAGCAAATATAAAAACAAGATAATTATTAGCTCCAAAGAAAATTAGAGGGTTTTCTAGAAAGGAAAGCAGAGCAATCAGCTGTGAATAACCATTCCTTGGTTTACAACCTTGGCTGAATATTAGAATTTCCTAAGAAATTCTTTAAAAATCCAGATGCCCAAGGCAGACAAGGATCATCACATTGGAAACAGCGTTGGTATTTTTAAGCATCCCAGGTGTTATAAATGGGCAGGCAGCATGACACTGGTTATTTGGAATACGCTGAATATTGAAGTAAGCACAACTGTAACAAATTAGAAGCTTAGAGGGTGGAAACGTGTGTGGTGGAGCGGGCACTGAGACAGAAAACTAAGTCTTTACTTCTGTGGTAGGAAATCAGTTTGAAGCGCCCCAAGCTGAGCCTTCGAGATGCAGACTGATCGAAAGGTTTAGATTCATCAAAAACAATTGAGTTTGGTTGTCCAGGAAAACCAGAAAACAGAATGCTCAATATTTCTTACAACATTCCTTGTAGAAATGCTTGACTCTAAACTGTTTACATGTATGACTAACTTTTAAAAGGAAAATTAAAATACAAATAAAAACTAAAGTACTATAGAAATTAACCTATTTTTAAAACTAATTAAGAAAACTTTGGACTGAGCAACAGAACACAAATAGACATATGCATATAGAGAGATACATGTACATGCATACATACATACATACACTCCACACATTCAGACCATTAAGTGACACATAAGTGATAGGTGACAGCAAATAAAATTGCAAAAAACATTAAGTAATACTTTATATTATTTAATAAGTCAGATGATCTGAATGATCTCCTAATCCACACAATAAGTAAATTACCCAAATTGAATAAAGATGAGATTTTAAAAGTCTGACAACCATAAAAGAAACTTAATAGTCCTATTCAAATCAAATAAAATGAAGGCAGTATCTATCCCAGCGATGGCATTTTCATATCTTTATCCTGGAAAAGTATTTGAACAAATATGAATGTTCAAAGACATTCATTCTATGCAACAAAGAACTTCCAAAAATGCCATTAAGTCTGTTTTGTGTTGTTTTTCTACAACTTCAACAAGGCATTTTTTTCTTTTTTCTTTTTTTCACTTTACAGGTCTTTCGCATACATACCATGGTTTTCAGCTTGTGTTTTTATGGGATTTCTATTTGTGCAAACATGTGTCTCTGCATCTATATGTGCTTCTTGTGCTTTTCCTTTGGCTCTTTTTCTTATGATTTGTTTTGTCCTCGTATGTTTTTTGTTTGTTTGCTATATCTTATTCTATTTTATATTTTAGATATCTGTTTGTTTTCTAATGAGAAGGAGAAAGAGGGGTATGAATTTAAATGGAAGAGGAGGTAGGGATGATCTGGAAGGAGTTGGGGCAGGGGAAATGGTATTCAGAATATATTGCCTGAAAAAATCTATTTTTCTTTTTTATTTATTTTTCTATCATATATTGCATCCTGCCCACAGTTTCTTCTCCCTCCACTCTTCCCAGTCCCCCCCCACACACACATTTCCTCTCTCCTCCTCCTTTCCCTTCAGAAAAAGGCAGGCCTCCCAGGGATATCAACCCAATATGGCCTAACAAGAAAGGACTAGGCCCAAACCCTCTTATCAAGGCTGGACAAGGAGCAGGCAAAACAGTCAGAGACAGCCCCCGCTGTCACTGTTAGGAGTCCCACAAGAACGCCAAGCTACACAGTCATAACGTATATGCAGAGGACTTAGCTCAAACCCATACAGGCTTTTTGATTGTACCCTCAGTCTCCATGAGCCTCTATGAGCTCTACTTAACTGATCCTATTTTAACAGACTTCTATGAGGCCTGCTTAACTGGGTCATGTTCTTCTGTTATCCTCAAGTCCTTTGGTTCCTACAATCCTTCCTCATCCTCTTCTACATGTCTCCTAAGGCTCCACCTAATGTTTGGCTATGGATCTCTGCATCTGCTCCCATCAGTTGCTAGATGGAGCGCTTCTGAAGATGATTATGCTAGGTTCCAATATAGAAGAATATCATTGTGAAATATTTCATTGACTGTTTTTGTTGCTGCTGTTGTTGTTGTTGACTGTTGTTTGCATTTTTGTCAGTTGTGTTTAGTTCTACCCTAGGTCTCTGGGCTATCCAGGCTGTGTCAGGCATGACCTCCCTCTTGTGGCCCGGTCTCAAGCTGGAACAGTCATTGGGTGGATACTCCCACAGGGCAGGGAACCCTGATAGCTCTTTGGGCTGACAAGGGAGGAGGACTCGGTTGGGGGAGGGGGAGGGAAATGGGAGGCGGTGGCAGGAAAGAGACAGAAATCTTTAATAAATAAATAAATAAATTTAATTTTTTTTAAAAAAGGCCAAATAGCTTATTGTCTGAAAATAGAGAATACAAAATTGTTTACAAACCATTTTTCATCTATCTTGACATTAAACAAATCATCTGATCTACATTTGTAAAATGTTGCAAATCAAAGCATGGGTTGTAGTGTAAAATACTTTGACTTTGAGGCAATCTCGGAAAAAGACCAATTTGGTAAAACTGTATCCTGACCTTATTGTCCTAAAAAGTCCAGCTTTAAATAGTAAATTACATATATAATGTACATGGTTTTAGATATGTTGTTTTTTAAACATGGGAAAGGAATTAAATATGAAACTTTAGACACAAAATTTAGTGATGATGACATCTGTTTTTGCCCTCTTACCAATTTACTGATATTTCCTTTCATTTTCCTAGTTCCTTTTAAACAAGAAGCTTTGATATTGACTTATTTAATAAAACCCTGATAGAAGAGAAAGTGGGAAGTACTCTACAACACATGGGCGCAGAAGACCACTTCCTACGTATAACCTCAGCAGCACAAACATTAAGGGCCTCATTGAATAAATGGGACCTCCTGAGACTGAGAAGCTTCTGTAAAGCAAAGGACACTGTCACTAAGACAAAAAG
>NW_004949184.1:610285-629274 GCF_000317375.1 Microtus ochrogaster
GGGAGGAAAATGGGAGGCAGTGGCAGGGAGGAGGCAGAAATCTTAAATAAATAAATAAATAAATAAATAAATAAAAATAAAAAATAAATAAAACTCAGAGAGCAAAAAGATTCTAATCGAAATACTGTCAGATACCTCTATACCCCTAACTTAAATATCCTTATTGTTCACCATAAATATTACTTGATCTTTCCATGATAACAAATTAGACAGCATAAGTACTTAAAGCTGCATGCTAATGGTTTTGCATTCTGCAGACTCCAAGGAACCATTCGAAGTACTGCAGTAGTGGGTGGAGCTTACAGTAGAGGGAATAGTAAGTTTCTTCCTGGATTCTCCCTTCTATCACTAAGATCACCTAACCTCTCCTTAAGAGTCACCCAGCCTTCAAGATAGATAGTGATCTTATCCTATGAATATTTGTGGTACTCTAGAGCAGCAGAATGGTACAGGATCAAGGCATACTAGACCTCTGGCCTCCACTGCCAATACTGTATTTCAGTTGCTCCCATTTTCATGAGATCAGTTTCTTTCTGTGTCCTCTTAAGAGGAAAAAGATTTATATAAGCTAAAGAAAAACTAGAATATCTGTCAATATCTTTGATATAAGTTCCTAAATTTAATAGACCTGTTTAGATCTCTATTCCATTTGCTTTAGACAGTTTTTAAACTCTACTTTAGACAGTTTCATAGCTTCTCCAAATCTCAGTTTGATTATCTTTAACATTTAGAAAAATAAATTCTACAATATAAAGAATATAGTGCAGAGTAGATGTTGAATAAATGCCAATTTCTATCACTCATATTTTGTTGGAAATCTAGGGGCTGGAGAGATGGTCCAGGATTTAAAAAACTGGGTCTTTTGCAGAAGACCCAGGTTAGATTCTCAGCATCAAGAATGGCTACTCAAAAGTGTCTGGGTCTCTAGTTCCAGGCAATATGATGCCCTCTTCTGGACTCTGCAGACACTGCATGTATGTTGTGCACAGACATAGTCAAGTAAGACACCCAGACACATAAAATAAAATAATCATTTTAAATAACTGGAAGTACACCTAGCTTTTACAATTCTATTTGTTACACTGAGCTCCCACTCCTGTAGATTTAAGTAGCAGCTTCTGCCCATAACTGACTTTGACCAGTATTGACCTCCAAGGTATACTTGCTGCTGGTTTGACAGTGGATTGGTACATTTTCCATCCAGATGTACCCTCAAGATATTATTCTGGGTCCACAGCTACATGAAGCAGCAGAAGAAAGATAAGGAAGAGTATTGGGGTAAAGAGAACAGTGTTGGAGGAGGGAAATGAGGGGAAAGGAAGTGGTAGAACAGATGAGATTCTAGTCAGTAACATCATTGGAATTACCAGGTAAATTATATCTTGTTTCCTCTTATTTACAAATGTTATAATATGAGCTTTGTTTGGACATCATAAACTCTCACAACATTTCAAAGTCACATTGCTTTCAGTTATCATATAGGAAAACTGAGCCTTTATATGATTAAATTGTACTCCAAGTATCAAGGGCTATTGAGTACCAGACTTAATGCTCACCTCCGGATTCAGAAGAAAGGCTATGGCCAGCATAGCAAAGTGTCTGAAGGTGAAAAAGTCTCTCACTCCATGCTTCTTCATGTCAGTTCCTTTGTTGTTCTGCCGTGCTGCAAAGTTTCCAGTATGTGTGTGTGTGTGTGTGTGTATGTGTGTGTACACACGTGCACATGCGTGTGTGTGTGTGCGCGCACACACACACACACACACACACACACTCAGCAATTCTCTGGTAAAAGCAAGGTTACAAGGTCCGAATTTCTCAGGGTTCTAAAACAGATAAGAGCTGCTCAAAGCGACACTGTCAGCTTCTTTATGGCCCAGGGAGGTGAGGCTAGAAAGACACCCGGGCAGCACTAAGAGGCAGAAAAGCTGATTTAGGAGGCTTTAAATTCTATTAAGGGAGAAGGTGAGTTTGTGCCTGATATATTCCTAAGTTAAAATCCTGTATTGGAAAACTGAGGTGAGGGTAGGTGTAGGGGATTAATAGCTTTTCTTAGGATTAGAGCTAGAAGTCAACTGAGGTTAACACTTTCCCAAGACTGCTGTGGGAGAATTTAGTACACCCAGTCTCCTTATTAGGAAGGACTATGAATCAAAAAACCTTGGACGTTCATACCCCTATCTTTGAAGGTCCCAAATGTGGTCTATTTGAAAGATTCCTCTCCTGACTAAATTCCTGCCAAATAAAAGATAATTTCAGGAAGCAAGCTTCTAAATTTTATCTCAGGGAATGGAGTGGGTATTTGACTGTGGGAACCAAAGTTTTTGACTGTGTGGTTAAATTTTCCCACCAGGAGTCCCACAAAATAGGGGGAAGTCACCTAATACGCAAAAGAACAAGACAAGTTTTTAAGTGTCCACAGTCCTTGTGGGACAAATAGATCCAGTTATGAAGCGTGTCCCAGTACATATTATATATATCAAAACTCCATAGATAAATGAAAAGTCATCTTCCTGACCATCCACAGATATATGTACCCCTAAGAATGAGATGCAATCATGAAACTACATATACACACCACATGAGATTACATACTACAATACAAGTATTGGGAAGACACCAAGCTGCTTTACCAAAAATGAGCAATAGTTTCCAGAGTCAGTGGTCCTGCAGGCCTTGTCCGAACAGAATTAAACTCCATCAGATAACCATTCCTCTCCTGGGTTGACATCTGAACACCTGCTGCAACTCTCATGGCCCCTGACACCAAAGTTTTTATTAACAGCCAGCAGCAGAAATAATATATAAATTCATTTATCACCTTCAAAGCTCATGTTTTTTCTGAAAGAATGGGTTTCTTTTTCTCAGGAGAACATTTCCCCCTGCCAGTATACATAAATCAGTGGACTGTTTCCAAATGTTTTTAAATATTTAAATTGTAGGAGTAATTTACTTTAATTGATCAATGAAAATTACTCCCAGAATGTGAATGTAAATGTCACTTACCTGAAGCATAGTAATAACTAGCAATTATTCAGAGGCCATTATGTGTTTGGCACCATTCTATTTATGTATATGAACTCATTTAATTCTATGGATCATAGAATTATCTAGATTTATCTAGATAATATTAGCACTCCTGTTTTATAGCTGAAGAAACCAAGCCCAGAAAGGCTAAATAAATTACTCGAAACCACACTGGTATAGATGTGATCAGAATCCATGCAATCTAGCTACAGGGCCCAAGCTATGTTTTATTGCCTCTCAACAATCAGAATAATTGTGCCAAACTCTCCACTTAACTTTGCATGTAGAAAAAAAGTAGAGATCTAATCAATTCCTTTGATATCTGAAGCTACCAAAAACCATTTATGGAAAGCTAAGAAGTGGCAAGATGGCTGCAGTCAGGCTCCCTGATTACTCATCATGTTGGATCTTTTCTTCCACAAAGATTGGAGATAGAAAATCCTGCGTGTTACTGTAGATGTCACACTTATCTAAAGAGGACGTATTTTGGGATAAAGTGGAACCACTTGCAAGAAAATAATTTCTCCTACAATAAAGCTAATATTACTGCTCTTCCATCTGGGCAGAAGTTTTAAATTCTGCCAGGAATGGAGTACACTGAAGTCAAAGTTTATCACCTAACTTTACAATAAAGTAGTCTGCCTACCACTTTAAAAATGTATATATACTCAAACCCCATACATTATAACTTTCTGTTGGGAACAACAATAATCAATGAAGTATTTAAATTCCGAAACTCTGGCTTATTTGGTGTTTTTCTTGTGTGAGTCAATGTCTGGCACAGGCGAAGTCAAATGAAGAAAGTGAGTGAGCTTATAAATCACAGTAATCTGCTTGATAATCGCTACTCATTTACTGAAGGGACAATGTGCTCACGACACGAGACTTTCTTGCAAAAGATGCCAAGCTACAATGAACAACATAGAGATCTCATTTGCTCTGAATTAGTAAGTGCTCTGATTGCAATAAATTCTTGATACCTAAGGACATTATTATTCTGATTATTTTTATCTGTATTCTTTGCCTGCAGAGAATAGAGAAGGAAATTATTTCTTTCCCAAATGCCAACTGACTGTATTCTTTTTACCATATTTTTCATATATCTACAGCGAAAGATATTTTAGCCAAAACAATGTCAAAACACATTCATTTCTTAAAGAAACTGACAGTATTCCCACAAATCTCTTAAACAGAACATATACCCATCACAATAATTACATAATAAACAATGTTTGAATTGTCCTTAGCTAATAAAGATATCTCCTAAAGGAATTCTAAATGATAACAATACTGCATTTGGTCTAATTTTGAATTATTTATATTATATTAGATTCCAAATGTATATTGTGATATTCAAAAATATTACCTGCATATATGAACTTTCATAAACATAAATGTGATTACCCTAAAGATATGATTGCATGGGCAGAATAGAAAATATAAAACTCATTTTACCACTTCATTTCCCATAACAAAATAAATATTATTTCACTATTTCTGGCAGGCATTAAGCCTTAATAAATGCAAAGTGGAAAAATTACCAAAGGGCTCAAGCTTGAGACACAGAAAAATGAATGTAAGACAGATTTCAGAATCAAAACATTCATTAAGTTAAATTCAGAGAAAACTTTGCCATGTTATGGAGATTTATCGCAAACAAAGGCCCAAAGGTGAGGTTCTCAAATTAAAATAATGCAAGTAGCTCTTGGCCTTAGTGCCAACTTTCTTGAAATCCTGCAGCATGAGAGGTGAAGTGGAGGAAAAAGCAAATGCACAGGCTGAAGTGCAAGAGAGGAAAGATGAGACAGAGTTCCAAATAAACAGGTTTGTGCACCCAACAAGGCTGAAGGAGCAGAACTAAGGGATGCCGAAGGCCTGGACACTGGTACAAGTTGTTAGAGTGTATACTACTGTTGGTAATAAGTCTCAATGATCTGGGACATCACCATCACCTCACCAAGACCACATGAGAGACTGCCTGCCTTCGGTACAACAAAACGGTGCCACTAGCCCTTGGCCCGGGACCTGTGGCATTCGGAACCACTTCTATTCTCACTTGTGGTCAAGTGTAACTTGTATACGGTAAATCATCTTTCTTGCTATCTCAGCTGGAAAGAAAAGAATACTTTCCGTAGAGCTCAAGATTTAAGAGTTTAATCTTTATAAATAGAGTTCTCATCCTGAGAGTTCTCTCATTTATTTATTTATTTATTTATTTATTTATTTATTTATTTTGTTTTTTTTTTTTTTTCGAGACAGGGTTTCTCTGTAGCTTTGTAGCCTGTCCTGGAACTAGCTCTGTAGACCAGGCTGGTCTTGAACTCACAGAGATCTGCCTGCCTCTGCCTCCCCAGTGCTGGGATTAAAGGCGTGCGCCACCACGGCTCGGCAGAGTTCTCTCCTTTTAAATAAGGCTGCGAAGACTTTAAGGCTAAAATAAGGTATAGGTCGTCCTAACTGTGTAAATCGTTAGAGCCAAGGTCTTCAATGACAATGAGGACACTAAGATAAACCTACATAGATCTAATCTACATGGGAAGTAGAAAAAGACAAGATCTCCTGAGTAAATTGAGAGCATGGGGACCTTGGGGGAGGATTGAACGGGAGGGGAGAGGCAGGGAGGGGAGCAGAGAAAAATGTAGAGCTCAATAAAAATCAATTAAAAAATGAAAAAAAAAACAGAATAAGGACTTGGTTAAAGCAAAGATTACTCAAAATGTCACTTTGGGAATTGTTCCAAAACTCAGTTCCAGCTGACTGAAGTCTCAAAAAATATAGATGATAATCACCTGCACCCAGGGATGGAGGGGTCTCTCACCTAGTGCACTACAGCACAGGTGGTAGACATTGAGGATAACTAAAGTCCTTGTACAAAGGGTAATATAAGTTTCATCCTGATAAAACTCCATTCAAAATCAAAAGGGCACAAGGGCCAGTATGGATAGACAGAAAATCCAAGTACATCCACACTTGTGCCACATAGATAAGATCACATCCCTGGGCTTATGAGATGGCTGGGAGGGAGGCTAGGAAAGTTAGTTGCTTTCAAGCCTGAAGACATGAGTTCTATCCTCCGGATCTACGTGGTCAAAGGAAAGAACAGGCTCCTACAAGTTGTTCTCTGAACTTCACACAGGCATGTGACATGCATGCACGCACGTGTGTGTATGTGTTTGAGTGTGTGCGCATGTGTAATGAGTAGGTGGTAAAGCAAGAGAGGGAGGGAGAGAAGGAGGAAGAGAGTGAGAGGGAGGGAGAGGGAAAGAGAAAGAGAGAGAATAAATATAATAATTTTAAAAAATCATATCTCAAATACCGGGAAGTCTGCTATGAAAACCCCTTCTTCTAGCACCTGTGACATTAAAAAGCATTCTTTGCAGAGCACTGAAAGGGAGCAGATCATTAAAAGCATTTTTGTTACCACACCCTAGCAACTGCAATTAAAATGCATCTGCCAAGCAGATAAAGAAAATACTTTTTTCATGTTTTTTTTTTTTTTGTGAGATGTGCGCTCACATCATAGTAAAAGTAATTGGAACATTGAGCAATTTCAGTTCCAAATAAAAAGTTACTCTTTTTCTGCTTTCTCGCATAAAGCATTAATGAAATGAATTTAATCTAGTTTTGACAAAGAACTGTCTCAATTCTGAATATCAAGAGTCAGACTTCTACTTCTTTTAGGGTCTGTCATCTTCCTTTAACATAGAAAGCAAATGGTCACCTCTTTCCATTGTCATTTTCCTATTTCTATCAGTCTTGGATATACCTTCTAAGATAGGGTTCTCAGTTACCATAGTTAAGGAATAATCCAAGTGAATTAAATTAGCATATTTAAATGCATTATTATTGGACTAAAGTTAAACATTTGTTTTGACATTATGCTCTCTATTTTTCTTACTTGTTTCCTTGCTTAAAGATTTTAAAATTTCGCCAGGCGGTGGTTATGCACGCCTTTAATCCCAACACTCGGGAGGCAGAGGCAGGCGGACACAAGCTAGTTCCAGGACAGGCTCCAAAGCTACAGAGAAACCCTGTTTCGGGGGGGGGGGGGGATTTTAAAATTTCTCATCACCAGCACCATTTTTATTCAAATATTTTCTTTAAAAATGGAAATTTATAAGCAAAACAAGACAAAAACATAATTGAAAAAGACAAAGCCTAATAATAAGACCAAGTAAAATATAAATTACATTTGATGCATAAATTCAAATGTACAAAATACAAAGAGATGTTGAACCCCGAAACTACTAGTTTTGACAATGGTCATTTTGACAGGTTGAGGGGTATTGAGTGTTAGAGAAACTCACGTTCTTGTAAGATTTTACCTTCAGCAGGTTTGCCCAGTTCTCACATGAAAATTCAAGGTAAACCCAGTTATGACTCAGGCAGAGAACAGAGGGACAGACGAGGTCAGCATGAAAATCATGTCTACAGTACTCCCAATAGTGAAAGTCTACTCTCCATATGTAAAAACCTTTCCAGAGCTTTACCACACCAGCCCCTTTTAGTATCATGTCTCATCTCACCTAAGGGATAATTTTTGCTACAAAAGCCTTATTTTCCTTAAGTCCAACACCGTGGGGAGGCACCAATGTATTTAAAAAGTTGTCTAGTGCATGGAGACAAAGGCTCAGGCCAAGGTCCTAGGGCAAGGAGCTAGAGAGGATTCCTTCAAAGGCAGAAAATGAACACAAGGAAATACTTTTAGGTCATAGAAATGTTTTATATCCTTACTTTGGTGGTGAATATATAAGAGCATAGATGTTTACCACAGCACAGAAAAAAACTAACAATTAAAATTGATGTATTTGGACAGCATTTAAGCAAGGGTTGGAAATTGAATACTAAACATTTTAAATTTAAAATTGTTTATCTTATCAAGCAATGATATTTCGTATTATTCTTCACTTTAAAAACTACTCTCCACTAATGCTTATCTTCCTCAACCAAATGATTTCTAGACTTAAAGCTACCAACCTAGTAATCCCACACCCTTCTTCCCTAGAAGTAAAGCAAGGAATTGCATTAATCTTTGTTACTCCTTGCATTTTCAAACCCTGAAATTATTTTGATTGCTTTCTTTGTATTAGAATGTGTGGAGCCCACAGGGTGCTTTGAAAATTTCCATCTATTGTTTTTCATACCACGGGTAGATATCTTATTTTAAATTATTTATTTAAATGAACACACTATAATTTTTTAAATCATCTTAAATTATATGTAAAAGTACCAATTGGCAGCTAAGACATTGTTCTCTGTCATAACTAAAAACATGTATTGTTTTACATTAAGTTAAAAAATTCACAATTTTTGTGGAATAACCTCCTTTCATCTTCCACCAAGAAAACCTGGTAAACAATCTATTTTAGTTGGTGAATTTGGGTTATTGAGATGCCTAGGATCAAACCTAAGGCCTCTTATACTCTAGGCAACTAAGTGCTCAGTGCAACACTGAGCTACACACCCCCAGCTCCTGCTAAACAGTCTCGTACTTCCTAGCTCTGGATTCTTCCCCAGTATTGGATTCTTTTGTTCACCACAAGATAAAAAATAAGAAAAAGCAATCTTTGCTCACAAAGACCTTATCTTCCCTTTTGAAATCAAACCTTTCCCTAATCTCTTTCTTCCCTGTTTATTAGAAGGTCTATGAAAGGTCTCTTAACTGAAGAGACTATCTCTTTACCTGCCAGTACATTTAGCACTGCTCTGTAATATACTTTCTCATAAAAAATGGTAATGAGTTAATGGTAATGACCTCATAAATAATGATGAATGAGCTAATGGTCTTCCTTCTGTCCAATGACTTTGTCATTTATGTTGAGCCAAAAGCAGTAAGTATCTAGTGCTTGATTCGTAAATGGCACTTCTTAATGAAGGTAATGATAAAAATCAAATGTCTATTCCATATCTTAAAGTCAACCACACGTTGTATGCTCTTAAGCCAATCACCAGTTACCAAGAGCTAAATAGATACTAATTTATATAATGCTTAACTGTTAATACTACTTAACGGTATACAGTGTCTTTATAGAGCACAATGTACATCCAGAGTCTGTGAAAAGAAGTTAAAGTAACCCTTTATTCAATCTGCCAAGGGACTATAGAACCTTATAATTATCTGGCTTTAGATAGAAGAGATTCATTGCAATTGGGTACACACAAGGGCACAGGTTTATGCCTCTGATGACAGACGGCAAGGAAGAATCTCGAGAGTGCAAGCTTTCTACCAGACCTTTTTAATTTATTTTCCCCAAATGGATCATATTTTAATGCTGGCTCTCTGACCCAGTATGTTAGCTTTTTTTATGAACTTATGATTAACTAGTAGCATAGTTGTAGCAGAGAAATTTTCTTCCATTTAAAACTAAATTTTAGTCATAAAAGTTATAACCCCTAAACACTAGGTGAAAGAGACCAAATGAGAAATGAAAGTATTTTAAAAGGACAAATGAGAACAGAAAAATGTAGTCTAGCACTATAATTACTGGGGCATCTAGAATTTCATGCACCCAATTTAGTCAGTTACAGTCCTGGACAGTTCAAACGGAGAAGCAAGGTTCAAGAATTAGCCAGAGCAACTACTGCCAAATAGCTCTCTCCCAAGCCTATCTTCCAAACCATGTGGTAGCCTTGGGTATGGGGATAACATAGACAACACAAGAATTACTTTTAAATTTCCTAAGATGAAGCAATATAACTCAGATGCCTATATTATGTCAGTCAAATCTAAACTTCCAAATGTATAGGAAGAATGTGAGCTTGGCTTATGGCTCATCATGAGAAAGGAGCTGGAGTAAGTTGCCAAACATATGGTGGGCTTCTGGCCAGATAGTTTCAGTTATTTTGAACACTTTTTCTATGAATAATTCTTTCTAGTTACTATGAAAAGAATTTTGAAAAGTAACTGATATATGTCACAAATATAGCATGACTAAAAAGTTTTTCATGTGGGAAACTCATTACTGCATATTTTTAAGGCAAAACCACATTACTGTCAAAACTGAACAAAGGGTCTGTGATGTGCCTCAGTGTGCTTGCTGTCAAGGCTGATGACCTGAGTTTGATCGCTAGAGCCCACATACCACAAGAAACAACTCCTGCAAGTTGTCCTCTGACCACCACAGGTATACACACACACACATACACACGTACAGATGCACGCACATGCACAGAATAATTAAATAAATGTATTTGTGTATGTCAAAAAGTGAATAACAATCCCAAATAAACTCCTATTTCACCAACTTGTAGTAGGAGCTGCGGGCCTCTTCCCACAGCCCGGCTCCCGCACGGCTAGCTTTACACCAGAAATAGCAACACACAAATTGTATTCATTTAAACACTGCTTGGCCCATTAGCTCTAGCCCTTACTGGCTAATTCTGATATCCTGATCAACCCATCTCTAATAAACTGTGTAGCACCGGTCTTACCTGGGAAGATTCAGCATGTCTGACCTGGCGGCTTACTTCATCGTGTGTGTCTGCCCGGGAGAGGGGAGCATGGCCTCTGAGCTCACTTCCTCTTCCTCCCAGCATTCTGTTCTGTTTACACCTCCCACCTATGTTTTAACCTATGAGGGCCAGTCAAGCAGTTTCTTTATTTTTTTAACCAATGACCTTCCTCCATCACCAACTCTTCTGTCATTCTAGTCTGTTTTCTAGTGATAGTCATATACATGTCAAAGCCTCACTCAATGATGCTTTCTACCTTCAATTCCAGTACAGCCATTTCTCAACCTATTTTTAAAAAAAAAAAAAAGTCCTCAGAGACCCACATTGGAGCACTGGACTGAGCTCCCAAAGCCCAGATGAGAGCAGAAGGAGGGAGAAGATGAGCAAGGAAGTCAGGACCGCGAGGGGTGCGTCCACCTACTGAGACAGTGGGGCTGATCTATTGGCAACTCACCAAGGCCAGCTGGACTGGGACTGATTGAGCATATGATCAAACCAGACTCTCTGAACATGTCGGCCAAGGAGAGCTGACTGAGAAGCCAAGGACAATGGCACTGGGTTTTGATTCTACTGCATGGACTGGCTTTGTGGGAGCCTAGCCAGTTTGGATGCTCACCTTCCTAAACCTGGAAGGAGCGGGGAGGACCTTGGACTGCCCACAGGGCAGAAAACCCTGACTGCTCTTTGGACTGGAAAGGGAGGGAGAGGGGAGTGGGGGGGAAATGGGAGGAGGAGAGGAGGTGGAAATTTTTAATAAATAAAAAAGATAAAATCAAGTCCTTTGATGTAATTCTATTTTTATTTCAAAAAATTTAAAAAATTAAGCTCTTTTCATGTGTTAGTAAATGTTTTGAAATTAAATTTCCTCTAATAATAAAATAGTATTATATTAAAAATCTAAAAAAAAAACAGCTCTACTCCTAGAATTCCTAAGAATACTTTTCAAGTTTTGGTGTTCGTTTTATAAAAACTAGCTAATTTTCTGTCAAGCTTTGCAGGAAAGCTGGACATGTTGGGTGTTCAATATAAGTGAATTATCTCAAATGCTCTTACAATGCCCAGCTTTGCCATGATCTCCACCTTCTCAGAGTTAAAACACTTACCTTTAACAATATCTACTATAATATTATCATTTTCAGCAAACTCAAATACATAATATATATTAAACATTTCTATTTACTAAGGGTAGTAAAATAAGCAAAACATGGTTTCTGTCCTGAAAAAGGTCACCATCTCAAATGAAAAGTAGGTAGCAGCTACAAACAATTTATGATATTGCAAAATGATAGGATGTCACTGTCATCATTACTGCCATGAGGCATTCAGTCCTTACTGCATACCAGGCAGTGGGCTAAGAACATTAACAATACAGCTTTAAGTCATGTGTTCACTCTAACCTTAAGACACGGGTTAACATTTTACAAAGAAGGGAATGAGAGCACAGAAACAACCGATACATTGAAAGAACCAATAGATACCTCCATTAGAGTCTGACTTTAAACTCTAACAGTCATGATTCCAAAAGTCCAAGTTCAAAACTACCAGACAATAATGTGTCTCATAACTCACACTTAATTCTCTTAGTGGCTTAGGATAAAAAACCAAAGGAGGGGAGGCAGGGAAAGGAGCAGAGAAAAATGTAGAGCTCAATAAAAATAAAGAACCAAGGAAAGAGTTCCATAAAACGTGACATCTGTTATGGATTACTCAAGTACAAAGTGTACCTTGAATTTGCAGGCCTATTTTTATATTCAATTTCCATTTTTGTTTTGCAATTTTTCAGATTATCCAGATAATTAAAAATGAAAAATTAAACTCGAGATAAAAAATATCAAAGGGAAGTCATATGGCATCTTACTTTATTTCTGAAGAAGAATAAATTGATAGAGGTGTGAGGGGAAAAACATGATATATGCAGTCCAAATGAAATCTCCACTAAATAAAAACTTCAGTAGTATGTAAGGATTCATAGTCAACATAATTTAAGAAGGCAACATTTAAAATAGTCCGCCTCAATTTTATACAAGCTTTCCCAACTGTACCACTGTAAGGTCTCATATTTAATGTGTCTCCATGCCTGTCTGTTCTTCCAGGAATATTCCCTTTGCCTGAGTTTATCTTCAGACTCTACTCAGTTGAAGATCTGGGGCATCATTTGTATTCATCCTGAAATCACAGGCATTAATTGCTTTACTGCTTTCTGATTATTGTG
Organism: Microtus ochrogaster; assembly: GCF_000317375.1. Lineage (NCBI taxonomy): Eukaryota > Metazoa > Chordata > Mammalia > Rodentia > Cricetidae > Microtus > Microtus ochrogaster. The sequence continues at coordinate 622,974 of NW_004949184.1, forward strand.
TCAGCAAAGTAATATAATTTAAATTCCAGAAGAAAGGGATTGGCAAGAGTTAACTAATTCAGGGTGAAAAATGGAGAGGAAGGGTCCCTGAAAATTATACAGTAAGCTTTTATTAAAGATTATCTTAAATTTATTCTTGATTTCTTATTAATCAACTGAGTTTTTAATCCTTAATTTAAAAATTTAATCTCACTTTTTCATATATTAAAAATAAGAATTCCAAATACCTGTTTTATATTAGCTTGACATTTTTACTGTACAGAGAAATATTGCTAACTTGACTTAAAAATTACATTTCATTTTCTTGTTTTAAGACAAAACCACATGAAAAACTATACTGCAGAAGCTTCCTAAAATATAAACATATGCATAAATAAAAAGAATTTAACTATAGTTACCCTACAGTGAGATAATAATTCCCCGTATAGATGTCATGATCTAACAATACAATAAAATATTCTGATATCAGAAATGGGTTGCTTTTATTGGAGTTGTTAACAGGTCAGTGATACCTGATAAACCCTAAGAAATTACATGTTATTTCCATTACTATTGGTTATTCTACATAACAGTAAGTCCCTACATACTTGATTCATAGAACATGGAGAAATCAAACTAGCATTGACCTAGAAGGTTTATCCTCACTGGGTAGTTTTCACAGTGCTGGAAAGTGTTATACATATTACCATGGGAGAAAAGGAATTATCAGTCTTATCAACGTGTGAACACTGTGAGCGACAATTACAATCTGTCTGCTAAGATTTGCCCACTGGTGTAACAGTGACATGAATGTCATGGGGGTAACCAACTACTTTTTGTTTGGATTTAAGGCTTGTTCCACAATATGGAACCACAGATCATACAGTTGTTGTAGCCAAGAACATGGGGCTACAGCTACTCTGCAAATGGGACATGGTATTAAAATGACTTGCAATGACTTCATATTGCACCATAGATTAATTCATCTCTCAAACCTCATCAGAAAAGTTTCCCTTTGGAGTGGGTGGTGATTGAAACAAAATTCCACAACTGGTTAAGGTGCAGAGAACAACAACTACAGAGTGTTCAGATACAAATGGGATATATATATATATATATATATATATCATACCCCACCCTCCTAAGGTTTGGGGAATCATTGCAGAAGAGGAGGAAGAAAGAGTCAAAGTCATTGGATAACTACAAGGAAATGATTTTCTAGACAAAATAGGGTAACTGTACATATGAACTTACAGTAATTGTGACAGTATGCACAAGATCAAGCCAGACAAAACTGCCAGCATGGATGGGTAAGGTGGGGACAAAGTTGATTACTCACACTAATGATAATAGTAAGTAATAGAGTGAATACTTGCGAGCTATTATTTATAGGCAATTTACTCTGGTATAGACTCTTGTATATTGATACAAACTTAAATTATATTGAATATGTTCTTGTTTTCACCTGCAATATTTGTATATCTAGGCAAAGTTATTTTGTCATATTGTATGCATGCATGCTTCTACCTCTGCATAAAACATTTTTGTATATTGATACATTTTAGGATATATTTATCATATTGCAATGTACATTTCTACCTCTGATCAAGATATTTACAGATCAAAAGTCATCTATGTTTGTCATACTTATAGTTAGACTAATCAGGTTCTTTAGATACATATAGATTGTATTCTGCATAGACAGGTAATCTTTAACCACTTCAAAGAGCTGTAGAATATGCCATTTAAATAACTTAAGGTTCTGTTGAAGTGAGACACGATTGCTCCTGGCAGTACCAATCTATTCCTGAGAGAATGTTGAGCACCAAAGACACTCCACTCGGAGTTTGTTTTCTTCTTGGCAAAATTGGCCATACCTCAATTACTAACAAGGTACATGGTATCCAGAAATGGATAAGCATGAGACAAGGAAAAAGACTGTCAAATATTGCCAAGACAGAGTAAAATGGTTTTGAAAAATTTCCTGCCTCTGAAAATGGTCTGTCAGTTACTCTAGGCCTTAGCCAAAGTTGGCTGCTCCAAAGTTGCAAATGAGACTTTGGGTAATTGCCCAGGTAGCCAGTTGTCTCTGCCATTTGCTGCAAATATTGGAAGTTGCTTGGTTGCACTTCCTGCTTACTCAAGTAATATTATTTCCCTTCTCAGATCTTCAATGGGGCTGAAGACTAGATAGTTGTAGTTGCTTTACTCTCATGACTTGGCCAAGTTATTTATTTTACAAGACTTAAACTCATTATTTATTTTACAAGACTTAAACTTTTTAGGATAGGATAATTATTAAATATATTTGTTCTTATTGTATATGATTTTGTATTAGGCTTAGAACTCTCTTATTAAACAAAAGGGGGTAGTGCTGTAGGAAATTCTATAACCAGTAGCCTTTAAGTTACCTGCCTGCTTGGTCATAGCCTCTTATACTATTTATGCTGATGTAAAGTGTGTGGCAACTCTCATTTCCGGCTGCACAATTCAGTTGCTGTTCTCTATTCCATCAGGGGATATTGATTTGTGAGTCTACCCCTAAATAAATAACCCTCTATTATTCTCAATTCTGAGCTAGTGTGGGGTTTCTTTTAAGTGTCCTTCTTCACAAAGTCCCACCCCTAACTGAAGTATTGGTAATTGACGGGCACCAGAAAAGAAAGAGTTAATTTTTACTAAAGGTGTAGCCCCTATTAGATCTCACATACCTCAGTTGACATTCATGTACCTAAGAGTATGCAGGCAACACCCATAGGATTCAATGGAATTTTTTAAATGAAGGCACAAAGTTGTGTGGGTGTGAATATGAGAGAAGATGGGCACAAAATTAAAATGTTCAAAATACCAAGTATGAAATCCTTGAAGAATTAATGAAAATATCTCTTTATAAAAATCCAGATAGTTTCAGAAAGAAGGCTCAGTGAATAAAAATAGAAGCCTGATGATCCGACTTTGATCCCTGAAACCCCATATCAAAACAAACAAACAACTAGATGTAGTGGCATGTCTCTGTCATCCCAACAACACCTTCCCCCACGTTGTGGGAAGCAGAGATAAGGAAATCAATGGGAAGTTCATATGGGTAGTGCTGCACTAGAAACAAGACAGATCCTGCCTCGAAGCTGAGGTAGAAGAAGAGACCCAACTCCCAAAATAACTCTCCTCTGACCACCAGACAACAAGGAACAATAATAAATCTTTTATAAAAATTCAGGTAACTTATCATTGCATTTCCATGATATATTTGTGAAAACTAAAAACAAACATAGGAACACTGCTAGTTATTAATATCTTTATACATCCACCAAACATATGAACTATTGGAGCATGTGAAGTCGATGAACCTACATACCCAAAATTGCAGAATCTCCATGACACAGGACATCAACATGATATCCAAGAGAAGCACCAGAGAAAGACCGTTATTGGTGGTGTAGCAGAAGCCAGAAGCCTCAAGCCAGAGCAATGGCTCCTGGCAATGAACACTTAGGAAGTAAAGGTGAATAGACAAAAGGGTAAACTGTGACTCAGAAGGCCACACTAACTACAGCTTCCACAATGAGAGATGAGATCTCTCTCTCTCTCTCTCTCTCTCTCTCTCTCTCTCTCTCTCTTCTCTCTCAGTGCTTTGTTGGTTTGGTTTGGTTTGGTTTGGTTTAGGGGTTTTCCTTTAAATTTTGTTTTGTTTTAGTGGGGAGGTTGCATGGGCAGAGGGTGGATGATGCAAGGGACAGGGAGGTAAATGGAGTTGGAATGCATGATTTGAAATCCACAAGAAATCAACAACGTTCAATTAAAAATTTTATTCAGATTTTACCACTCTTTCTAGTAATAGTGTCTTTCTTTTCCAAGATCTTCCCACAATACCAGGCTGAGTTAATTACTTGTCAAATCTTACCAATGTCTGGATGCTAACAGTTTGTTTGTTTTTTTATTTTGTTTTGTTTTCTCCTTATATTTCATATTGACATGATATCCTGTAGAAAGTGCCTCCAAGTGGAATTGTTTGTTTCTCTTATAACTAGACTAGGGTTAAGTATTTGGGGGAGGGTAACATAAAGATGGAGTACCTTTCTCATCACATCACATTAGTGGATATTAGATAGCCCTAATTTACATTTATTACCTGGTTAATGTAATGTTAGTCAGAGTTATTACCTGAAATTTTTCTCTTTATCCTTTACTCTAGCATGCACTTTGAAAACAAATTACCTTTTAAAATCTTTTTTATTGAAAAATCTTTATACAATATATTTGAATTATGTTTTCCTCTTCCCCAGGTTCTCCTAGATCCTCTCTACCTCCTGTTAGAAATAACTTTATTATTTTTTCTAACTCTGGATTTTTTTTCGGTTTTTCAAGACAGGGTTTCTCTGTAGCTTTGGAGCCTGTCCAGTTACTAGCTCTTGTAAACAGGCTGGCCTCGAACCCATAGAGATCCACCTGCTTCTGCCTCCCGAGTGCTGACATTAAAGGTGTGCACCACCACTGCCCAGCTTCTCATTTCTCTGTTGAAAACTAACAACAACAAAGGAAACATGCACAAAAAGAACCCCACAAAACCAAAAATAAAAATAAACAAGCAAAGACCGGTAAGACCAAAACTACCCAAATAAAGCAAAATGAAACAAAAAGTCTACAAAATACAATTGAGTTTATTTTGAGCTACTTTTATGATGTGGGAGTGATTTCTTATTAATAAAGAAACTGCCTAGACCCATTTAATAGGCCAACCCTTAGGTAGGCGGAGAAAACAGAACAGAATGCTGGGAGAAAGAAGCTGAGTCAAGGAGTCACCATGATTCTCCCACTCCAGACAGACGCGGGTTAAGATCATTCCTGGTAAGCCAGGTCGTGGAGCTACACAGATTATTATAAATGGGTTAGATGGATATGTAAGAGCTAGCCAATAAGAAACTGGAACTAATGGGCCAGGCAGGGTTTAAAAGAATACAGTTTCCGTGTAATTATTTCGGGTAAAGCTTGGTGCCGGGGACACAGCCCACCGCTCCTATTACAACACTTTTGTGATGTAGTTAAATATTATTCACTTCCTTGAAGGGCAGTAACCTTCAGTTATTATAACCAACTACGTCTAATGCCAATTAAATTAATAGTCCTGATAGTGTAAAAAAGGTTAACTAAATAGGCTTCAAAATTGTGACTAAACTATGGACCACAGTGAAGTCAAATATTACTCATAATTTACCTTCATATCAAAGTTATAATCAAAATAAAAACTGTGATTCCTAACTCATAAATTATATGATAAGGGTTCTTTCTCATTAAAATGTATTTAATATACATAATCTTTCAACTATGGATGGAAATTCTCACCCTTGAATTTCCACAATTGTAGTCCTAAAACATTCTTATCGTTTTTAATGTTTGACAGCATTTCAGTGAATAAGCTCCCAGTGAAGCAAAACAAAACATAAGCGATCTATCACATCTTCCTGAAGGCCTGCTATTAAGTAAAATCACAAACAGATGGGTCTATAAAGCATTTTTATTCCAAACTCACCTAAGCCATCAAATGTCCAGTCTAACAAAGCCGTGCCCATAATTCAGTGGCTCACAATTTTCCTAATGCTGTGACCCTTTGATACAGTTCTTCATGTTGTGGTGACCCCCAACCATAAAATTATTTCATTGCTGTTTCATAACTGTAATTTTACTACTGTCATTAATCATAATGTAAATATCTGATACGCAACCTCCCAATGGGTTGTGGCCTACAGGTTGAGAAATGCTGCCATAATGGCAGGTATTTGAGTAGGGTTGGCAAGAAGTGAACAAATAGAAGGATTGTAGTTTTCTTGTTTTCAAAATTTGAAGAAATGTAGTCGACACTGATAGAACCACTATTACTACTACAAGAGATTTTTTATAAAACATGTGGGATGGATGTGTTGGCAGGGCACACAGTATATTTAAAGCAATGAAACTATTTATTCTATATGGTGATATGATGGTGCACACATGCCCAAACACAAAAGATGTGCTATACCAGGAGCAAGCCTTAATGTAAATGATGGACTATGGTTGATAATGATGTATCAGTTTAAGTTCAGACCATTATGATAATGTACCATTCTAGGAGGGAAACATTGTTAATAAGAGGAGGATCTGCATGTTGGGGGAAAGGGGTCAATGGAGTTTCTGACTTTCATTCAATTTTTCTTTTTTTATTTATTTATTAAAGATTTCTGCCTCCTCCCTGCCACTGCCTCCCATTTCCCTCCCCCTTCCCCATCAAGTCCCCCTCCCTCATCAGCCCAAAGAGCAATCAGGGCTCCCTGCCCTGTGGGAAGTCCAA
>NW_004949184.1:630179-633775 GCF_000317375.1 Microtus ochrogaster
AGATGGTATCTTAAAGTTGTCTTGATTTGCAAATGGAAACAGTATCATTCAAATTTTCTGGCAAACAAAAACTGCTCCCTTAAAAAGAAAGTGATTGCCTCCCCCAAACAAAAGCCTATGGGCATATACTATTGTATAAGAGGCAAAGATATTTACTTTAGTTTGTTTTACTTGATAACTGTCATGTTTAATAAAACCATCTTTTCAAAATATTTAAAACAATGCTTATAATTCTTTAGGCTCTGCCCACAGATGACATGAGTATTAAGACTTCATGGCCTGAAGCCTATCTGATGAATTGATTGCATTTAAATACTAACAGTATCTTTATCTTGAAATCTTCCTCTAAACTATTTTTCCACCTTCTTGTCTACTTTTCGAAGCTAAGACAGTCACTCATTCTTATGATCATTTAGACACAGATGCTTTATCTCAGATCTTGGTGCTAGTCACTGCATCAGTCATTTCCAAATTCCTTGAAGCAATATTGAAACCTTTATTGCCAAATCCATTACCTCCTATGACCAGAACTGAAATCCACCCTTCTCAACTCCTACCTAGGCCTGCAGAATTCTCAACCCAATAACTTCCTGGATATATATGTGAAATGGAGTGTGTCCACGGGAGAGAGAATAGCACAGAGAAGCAAGTGGCACAGTATAGTATTGCAACTCTGCTGAGCATAATCCCTCATCGGGAAGAAATTTTCTTTCCTCTGCACAATTTTCTCAGTAGCTAAGCTACTATTTTGCAAAATTAAATAAGGTTATGCTTGTTTTTTAAAAAGCTGAGTGTTTCATTGATCAGCAAGAGATGGGTATTACGGCCCACGGTAGCACTTTTTTAAAAGGAGAGAGAGAAACTCATCCCCGGACCACTCCTTCTTCCTGTACCCCCAAACAATATGATTGTTTCAGAGGATATGTTTGCATTTCAATTTCTTCCCCACACACAGTGGAAAAATTGTAAAACTGGAGCCTGAAACCAGAAAGTCATGCAGGGCTTTGTGTGTGCTTTGAAGGGAAAGGGGAAGCGATGAACGGAAAGGAAGCAGAAACCCATTGTGCTGCTCTGGGCTGCAGCCAATCCACCCTACTTCCTCCTGTTTCTGGTGCCTCAGGGAGTTTGTTTTGTTTTGTTTTTTTTCTCCAAGCTTTTGTGGCAAAAAGAAAAATGTATTTGGAAATAGGGGAAATCTATTTTGCAAAATGATATTATTTAGTCCCATCCTAGCAATTGGTGATTCTACAAAAATGAAGGCATGGAACTGACTTTTAGAAAATGTATGTGAGAGACGTTCATGTGTAATTGTCGGACCCACTAAAGATCAAATAACAGTTATTTATGCTAAAAATGAGCTTTTAATTTTTCTCAACAACTAAATGAGAGTCTTTTGTCCCCACTTTGCATACTTGCAAGTAGAATGGTTTTAGTGAGTTCTCTAAAAGGGAGTCACGTGGAGCTACTTGCTTCGTAAATTCATGGGGGGACACAGTAGTGCCATGTTGAAACGTCAAAGGCCATCAATGAGCATGGGCATTATGAAAGTCATCTCGCAGCCTGGTGAGTCCTCTAAAAGCCAAGACTTTCTCTTTAGGAAAATTATGTAATCCCAGAAAGTTGGGAAGTTTCAAAAGTCATCTAGCTCTGTCATATGTGAAACTAGGGTTTTTTTTGTAGGGAAAAATCATGGATTAGCCATTGATACATTCCAAGCAAATATTCACAGAACATAACAATATTATAAAATGAATCATTTGGTTACAGTATTTCCTACTATAACCTCCCTGGAAATATGATAAATATATAAACATATAAACATACACATACATATATATGTATACACATACTTATAGACATGTAGCTATATGATAATTTATAGCAAATATATATTATATACAGGTATACATCTGTATATAACATGGTATTTATTATTCATATATGTATACATATAATTGAATTTCAAGCATCTGGCAATAATTCAACAACTTCCAATTTTTCTCATATGTATGAAAATGTGGACTAAATCATGTGAAAATATGACTAAAGCATAACTCAATGATAGAGTACATGCCTAGCATGTATGAGGCTGTGGGTTCCATCCTCAGTATAACAAATTTATGCAGATAATTTCTAGTAAGCACAAAAAAAACCACAGATGGGAATGGACATTGTATTTCTATGAATGCAGTATTATATAAGAAGTAAATAAGAGATACTTTACTTTTAGGTAAATAAAATAAGCTAACACCAACACAAAATCTCTACAAATGAAACAATTCATTTGCATCTGCTTATTGTCAGAGAGCTTTGTGTTGTTCTGATTCTCCATTGCTAGATAAGTGGAATCTTCCTATATACAAATGAGATAGTTAACTCTTATCAATAAAGATTCCAAAACCTCAACTGTTCAGTGTGCACACTGAACTTTTAAATAAAACACCAGTATGAAGCTTGAGATCATTTAGAGAAACGTGTCATTTTGAGTAGACTTAATTATTGACAATATTTTCAGGGGTATACACATTAAACTACATGGCAGTAACAGAATTTAAGTTAACTTCACCAAAAACATCATTTGTTCATTCACGCTTTCTCTAATACCTAAAACATGCCATATGTCATGCCAGATGTGTTCTAAACTCTGTCCTTCAGTCTTTCACTTAAACTGACTTATTTTTTCCTGTTGGGTTCCACTGAGCACTTGGGAAGCTATGGAGTTATAATGAAACAAAAATAACATTTTTCTGGTTGATGTGTCATTACTTATGTAAGTTAGGTTTCATAATCATAAATTATTTATATAGGTCATTTATAGCATTAGGATCCCCTTTAACCTTCACCCTCTCTTCCTTGCAATAATTTCTTAAAATGAATCTCTCCAAAGCCACTTTATTTTAGCTCTTCTAGAATAGCTGTGATAATTTTGCTTCACTTCTCCTTCCTTTAGAATCCATTCTGTGGAAGTTATCAAGACCTTAGCTATTTATCTTCTGCACAAATAGAAATACGTGCGAGCTGTGGAACCTCAGGAATACAAGCTTTTGATTCTAGAACTGAGAACACAGCACTTGAAATATAAATAAGAAAATTTCCCACCCCCTTTCTGGAGAAATTTCAGAATATGACATCAGAAATTGGGGCCAATGGAATGAGCCACCAGACTTCTTCAAAGGTAGTTTAAATGGACAACAAACTAGTCTCCACCCATTCAATAAGTATCAGGAAGTAGAAAGCCAAAAGAGGGGACCTGAGAAGTCACAAAAGTTAAATCCATTCGCCCATCCCAGAAGAAGGCTTTGTCATGACTGGCAATCTCAAACACTGGATCTTAAAACGGACTTTTGCCTGCTTTGGGGACTCCTTTCCTCCTACTGGGTTGCCTCTTCCAGCCTTCATATGGAAGTATTGCCTAGTCTTATTGTAACTTGTTAGGCTGTGTTTGGTTGATATCCGTGGGAGGCCTGCTCTTCTCTGAGGGGGAATAGAGGGGCACTGAATCTAGGGAAGAAGGGCTGCTGGGGGAGGGGCTTGGAGGAGGAGAGGGAGGAGAAACTGTGGTCAGGAATATTATGTGAGAGAAGAAGGAAGGAAGG
>NW_004949184.1:633957-650877 GCF_000317375.1 Microtus ochrogaster
AAAAAAAAAAAATCATGTGCTTCCAATGTCAGATTCACTACAACTATTAGAACTTCCTGCATTCTGGACTTTGTCTACTCTGCTGTTGACAATCTATTGACTTTTCTTCCTGATTCATCCATTTGACCTTCCCCACTCTCCCCATACCAACTTAGCCTGTGTCTGTACGATCATAATTAGTATGAGCCAAACTCACGTCTGTACCAACAAGATTTTTAGGACTAAGGAAAGATTCAATTTGGGATATCAAGCACATAAAGCTTTCTATACATGTGCGTCTACTGGAATAATATTCCCAGAGAAAACATAGTTTCAATCCCTAGTCTGACTAAATAAACAGAGTCAAATTTATATGAGATAAATATACTAATGATGTCCTCAAATACTTTACCTTGCTAATGTTGGCCAATGTCACTGGCCTTAACTGCACATACGTTAAAGGTAAAATTTCACTTTCCAGTCTTTGGGTGTCACAGGGTAGGCAGTTGATCCTAAACCTTTTATAACATGCCTAATAGAAAAGGATTTCGGTTGAGTTTATTATCTCTTTAGTGCAGAAGTCTGGGAAATGAAGAGGCTAGACCAGAGAGACTCAATCCAGCTAGCATTCCTTTTTGTTTTTCAAGCTGCCCTGACGATAATGCGGCAGGGTGAAAAGATCAGGAGCACTTTATACACATTGTGCTAATTACTGCAAGTACTTAAAGTTGTAATTAGCTTATTATACTGCAGAGATCCTAACATGGCATGTCTTTCAAAAGAATTTCTCTCCAGATCATTAGTGGGAAAGCTAACAACATCTGCTTCAAATAAAATCAACCAATTAGCACAGGCAACTCCACATAGTTTGCAATCAGAGAATTATATTGTGCCAAGTGCTAATTTCAATGTGAATGCTATCTCCTTCTCATATCCCACGCTTCTCTGCCAGCACAGCTGGTGTTTAACACCACTGACTTCAGCGAAGTCTCCAAAAACTTATGTTAATTTGAAATAACCTAATCAGAAGTGTGCAATACAGACTGAGGTTGATCTCGGCTTAATTAAAACTGACCTTGTCATTTCACTGTCTGTAAAACACCATTATCTCACCATTTATCACTCAACTACCACAAATATTTCACTTACGTGAACACCAAGGAAGATGGGTCCCAAGCCCCTAGAGCTATTTTCAGGAGCACTGTGAGCACTGGAGCTTAATGGAAGGGAGAGGTCTGCCTCCAAGTGTGGGGTAACAATAAAAGTAATTCAGCAGACTCAAAATAACTTGTCAGCCCTACCCATGAAGGCTGCTTCTGCCCACTTCCGTTGGCTCGAATGACATATTCACTCCCGAGACTGACAGGCATTAGCAGATGTGAAAGCTTTCATTTTAAAATTAATATCTCACCCAGTACCTTTCAGGGAGCTGAATCGTTCAATCAATAAGCATGACATGGCAGGTGTGATGGGTACAAGGCACTAAATTCTTCTGCCAAAGGTACTAGAAAACATCTGCTCACATGCGTGTGTGTGCATGTCAATGGATGAACTGCTGAGAAAAATGATTACCAGTAGGAAATGTAATATGCTTCTACTCACTGAAATAAAATTTAAAATAAAGCAAAGTCATATTTTTTGTTGCATACATGCCATCAAATTATACCTTGCTTAACCTGCATTAAGTTCCTAACCCTGCATTGTTGTGTGTGTCTGTGTGTCTGTGTCTGTGTGTGTGTTCAACTGTCTGTCAAATTAAACAGCTGCCATTCTGGTTTTCTACACATTAATAAAGGTTTAAAAGTGGCTTCAGAGTCTCCTTCCAGGATTTGTTTTAATGTTTCCATACAACCTCAGCCAAAACCATATTGAAGGCAAGGCTAAAAAAAAGCACTGAAAATTTTGTTTGTGAAACCATTATAATCAGGGAAAGTTTTTTGTCTTCAAATCACATGCGTATCATCAACAATATAATTGCTGACATTTCTTCGACTCAAGGAAATACCTTCTTTGCTTTTGTTCTACCCACAGTCAACCTAACACCATATTACCATTGACCAAATCAATTCGAACCCCGTAGCACTTATTAACTAGATTCATCTTTTCAATGCAGATATTGATTGTCTCCCATTGTTTAATGTATGGCAGTTTCTATTTATTTTATATGTATGAGTGTTTTTCTGCATGTATGTCTGCATCACGTGTGTGTCTGGTTCATATGGAGGCTTGAAGAGGGCATCGGATTCTCTGGAAATGTCGTTGCAGACAGCTGAAGCGACCATCTGGGTGCTGGGAACTGAACCTGGGTCCTCTATCAGAACAGCTGGAGCATTTAACTGCTGAGCTGTCTCTCCAGCTCATGTGCTTTAGCCATGCTATAGGAAAAATACTCTTGTTTATGAGACTATCTTCTGTTCATGTTGAACAAATAATGCTCATTATATAACAATATTTGAATATAATTTTTGCTGTGTCTTTAACCTTAAACGAGTGTGATCTTGAGTCATATGCTAAATTTTCCAAGTTCAAATTTGTACAAGAGATGCATTATATCCACTTTAAACTGTTAAAGTTTTTTTAAAATTTATATTAAGTGTGCATAAATCAATGGATATTTATTGAACGAGACTCATAGAAAGTCATCAAACATTCAGTGAAATATAAAAGAAAAAAATATGAGACCACTTAAGAAAAAAAATATATAAAGAAAAAAGGATGTAGCCATTACACACCATGCATGTTATAAGCCTGCATGCAAATAAAAGGAATTGCATATGTTGAAAACACTATTTTTAAGCTGGGCATGATGATGCATGCCTTTGATGCCAGCACTTAGGAGGTGACGGCAAGACAATCAGGAATTCAAGCTCATTCTCAGGTTGATAGTGAGTTTCAGGCCCGCCTTGGCCACATGAGATCCTGTCTCACACAAACGACAAAAACATCCACTGTTTTTAAAGTAGAAAAGTGTTATTCAGGCTCAAAGGGATCATTAAAAATACCACTGTGATTTCAGCCAGTAGAAATAAATCAACACGTCTTATTCCACTCAGTAAATAACAGCCCTGTGTGGAGAAATTACTGTAACTGGTAGAGTGTTTTGTAATGCTAAGGGATAGGTTTCCTGAGAAAAGACTAGATGAACAGTTTCTTTTTCCTTCCGAAGAGAAGCTGGAGTTACTTGGGCCATGTTGTTGGATAATGTAATATGAATCACATGGTATCTCGAGACATTATAATTTGATGGTGAGATACTTCAACTTCCATTTTATGAATGTTGTAAGATCCCATTCATCAAATAGTTCCTGCTTTCTTCCTCTGTGATCCTGGAAAGCTTATTTCCTAAAATTTCAGCCTACTTCTAATAGCATCATCTATCATCCTGGTTAGTAGATGAGAAAATAGTTCATGTCAAGTGTTCAGTGTTTTGCCCCTGGCAAATTGCTACTGTTGCTATTTTTGCTGTGTGTCTACCTCTGCTGTGACAAACAGTAATGTTTCCTAGAATAATCCTGAGCATTGCTTCTTTGTCACGTATCAGATATCAGTTTCTCTGTGTGTTCTACCTCCAGGCTGGATTATTCACCCTGTCTTTCATATCATAGAACTTTGTGCATTATTTGCATTATGGTCAAGATTTGTGAAATAGTTTTTCATATCACTGCTTTCCTGACCAATTTTTTGAAATATTCAATAGAAGTAATTTTTAATTCAGTAATATTTTTGTTCTTAATGTTGATCAAGTATTTCACACAGTAGAAATCTAATTTGTTGAGTAAAGAAATGAATGGATAGAGTCAGGCAGTGGTGGTGGCGCACGCCTTTAATCCCAGCACTCGGGAGGCAAAGGCAGGCACATCTCAGTGAGTTCGAGGCCAGCCTGATTTACAGAGTGAGTTCCAGGACAGGCTCCAAAGCTACAGAGAAAACCCTGTCTCAAAAAAAAGAAATGGATGAACAAATGCATTCATGTGAGATATAAAGATACATAAGCATTAAATGCACTCTTTTGAAATACTAAAGTCTTCTGAAGTTCATAATACCAATCTCAGAAACTCAGAACTTAAAACTACACACAAAGTGTAGATCAACCTTGAAAAATTTTAAGTTTTCCCCCAGTATTGTGCTTCTTTTAGAATTCTTTGTGAACTCAGTAAAGGACTCCACCAAAGGGATTCTCTAGAACTTTTTCATGCTTGCTATCATTAAGGCAATTAAATAAAGGACTTTCCTGCATGATAAAGGTCTAATTTTGTGAGTGTAACTACTATGAGGTAAGATAATAGGTGAGCAAAATAAAAAACACACAGACTGGATAATTGTGTTTTTCACTGACAGTCAGTCCTATGTTATTTTTACTATGAACATTATTATGGTTGCTGTTATCACATTATAGGTTACTTTAGAATTCCATAGAATGAATTCCAAATTAGAAATTAAGAATTTGCAACTGTCTCTGCATCCTTCCTCTCCCTCTAGATTAACCTACCTCCTACCTCTATGGTTCCCTTTACTTTACCTGTTTCTGTGTTGTTTATATCAGCTTCTATACTCAAATCTAAGGATTTAGAGCTAGTTTTCTCTACAAATAAGAGAAAACATGAGGTGTTTGCTCTTTTTTGGTGTAGTTACATAACTCAGTTAATATTTTCTAGTTCTGTCCCTAAACAGACTCAGGAGAGAGAGAGAGAGAGAGAGAGAGAGAGAGAGAGAGAGAGAGAGAGAGAGAGAGAGAGAAACAATAATTGAAGAAGATCTTGAACTTGAGGGATTTAGGAGGACACAGGAGGAGTTGGAAGGGGTGATGAAGGGATGGAAATGAAATACAGTATGTATAAAATTCTCAAAAATGTTAGATTAAAAATTGGCAACTAGCCAATCTCCAAAGAAACTTTTCATCATTTTTCAGGGAATCAATTAGAAATGAATTAAACAGAAAGTGTTACTGCAATTAGGGCAGTATACTTTTTGGTTTTACTGATAGTTATTGAACTTGAGATGTTGTACATCATCATAAACATACTATTTCACTAAGCTACAATCCCAGGCTCTGCACTGAAGTCTGTTTTCAAAATTGGGCCTAATGCAGCACAATTTATACAGAATCACACAAACTAAAACCTCCCAAAATTTAAATAATATTTTAAATATCAATCATATGACTCTGAGATCTTCTGGCCACCAGAAAAAAACGGTGTTATATATTTTGAGATCTAATGTATTTAATCATATCCTAAATTAATGTGATTATAATGTGTGTAGCTGAATTGAAGAGTAACTATTGAGTATTTTCCAGGACTGTCTTAATTTCCCATGTTCTGTAATTGTCTAAGTAGATATGTACTCTTCAAACAAAACATTTCTATTTAGAATGTAAAAGTCTGGATATTCATATATAACTGCAAGTCATCAGTTAACTAGGATAAGCAATAGCAATGAGTCTGAAATTCTATTTTCAATTATTAATATTGCATTTGAGTTTTTAAAACAAATATTTGTGGGCCACCTTATAGTACTCTGTCTATGGATTCACCCAAACAGTTCAGGAACTTTTAACAATGGATTCAGGCCCACCATTTCTTCAACACAGATTGGTGATGGAGATAACCCCCTACTGTCTTTTTTTCAGCTTATTAGCTCTCTTTTCCCTTCCATTTTTCTCACTGCATGGTAAACCTTCTTACTGCCCATGTTATAACAACTTCCATTCCAAAAGCTCAGACAATGGATGATGTTTACTTTTGTTTGCAAACAACAGAATCCACAGCATTGCCAGCAGATGCCCTTGATTCACAGTGAATGAGAAAGGGAATTATAGGAAATCAGTGTGTATTGTGTGTCCAGCTGAGATGGATGCTAGCAGAGCGGACTCCAGGAAATATTTTAGAGCACAAATATGTATCCTCAAGACCTTTCTCACTCTAGGGAAACTCTTTGATGGTGACCATCTCCTTCATACTTTTGTTCAATATATATCCACCTCTCAACTCCTAAAAAAAAAATCTTTCTTTTATTGAGGCCTTCTATGCTACTTCATAAGACAAAATTAAGATGGATAATTCAGGCCATACATTCAGATAATGTTATGCTTTGTTAGAGAACATCTGGGGGTTTAGGATTCCAAATACAAGCAATGAGTTTTTAATAATTTTTTTCAAGTAACTCACGGCTCTCAAGTCAGTGAAAAAATATTTATCAAAAAGTATAAAAGGTATGAGATTTTTACCCACTTACAAGCTGGCTTAGTAGTTTGCATTGGTTTCTCAAATGCTGGCAGAAGACACGAGACCCTGAATCAGAGACAAAAATAATTCAGCCTAGCCAACAAGTGAGTTTATTTCAATTCCCCTTCAATGGCAAGTCACATAGGGTGACACAGGAGTGTCAGAAATGGTGCTTTAGCACCTGCGATGGGTATTCAGAATGACTGAGGAACACTGGGCATAGGGAATATGAATTTTTATGATAAGCAGTGTAAGATGTGTAAATCATGACAGATTCAAAGTGAATTATCTATCAACTGTCTAAGAAAGAGACTTTGACCAGGTGGCCCAAATCATACCTTATCATTTGGTACTGTCAGCTGGAAAACCAATAAACATGCGTATACAGAGGTGACAACCACTGAGGAATGAGTTCTGTAGACCTGGAGTGCATCTTGACAACATGCATTTACAAAATATCCCAAGTACAGTAGACACTGTTACTTCTGGCAATAACCTTTCTTCTGTGTCATAAATGACAGTTCATTCCATTGATTTATATAAAAAATTAGAATTAAAGGTGACAAAGCTCACATACAGAACAAAGGCAAAGAAAAGAAAAGGAGAACTGACCCCCATTCTTATTCATAGTGAACAATACTGGCATGTTACTTTCAAGCCTGTGCACATGACTTGAGTTCTTACTTTTTGACTTTCAGCTGGGAAATGATAAGGTTACTTTGCTATCCTAAGTCCAGTACTCAGAAGTAGGAAGTTAAGGTCTTACCCCCCTAGTCCAAACTGAAGGGTATAAATGTCCCTGATCTCATGTTTCCTTCTGCTATTATTGTTTATTGACCCTGCCCTTGAGATGACAAGTTTCCTAGATATATGGTGCTGAGTTTCACCTCTCAAGTAACATTCATCTATTGATGTTGTATATTTAGGAAATGAGCATTCATACTGGTATTTTTCAGGCTGATAATGATAAGAGATATTTAAATAAGAAATTTTCATTCATTTTTTTACTACTCAAGAAAAGACCATATTATAGCTTTAGTTTTAGAGAAAATGCTTGATTAACGTCACAGTTACACATGACTAAATAGATAGACAGAAAGACAGACAGATAGATAAATAAATGAATATTTTATAACTCAAAAGGTTGCAAGTGTGATATATTGCAGGTTAGTATACTTTTCATGCTTTCTGAGATCAAAATTTAAATTGCCTCATGGGTGCAAGGAAGCAAGACCTACACCCTTCTCCATCAGAGAGACAATTAACCAATTTTAGTCTTTGTCATCTTCAACGTTTTTGCTGTTTGACATTGATTATGTACACTTTGAGGTAATCCTACACCTTTCATTTTCAAGACATTAACTTGGTGACTATTTATATGATTATTTTATCATTTAAGTAAAATGAAGTCTTGTCTATCGTTTTTCTAAATGACAAGTAATAATCAAAATTAGAAATTGAAGTACTAGCCTAAACCACAGCACTCAGAAATATAGTTAATATTAGGTGATTGATATACCAAGCTTCTCACTATTTTTACAGAGTAGGATGAAAAAATGGATAAATATAATGTTAGAAAAAGACATCAGTAAGGAAATGTTAAATAGGAAAAGATATATTGACAAAGACTACCTCATAAATGGGATACTATTCCAAAAGTTTTAATATGATGTGTTAAAATTATATGAATTCAGCTGGGTGTTGGTGGTGCATGCCTTTCATCCCAGGACTCAGGAGGCAGAGACAGGCAGATCTCTGAGTTAGAGGTCAGCCTGGTTTACAAATCAAGTTCCAAGACAACCAGGGCCACACAAAGAAACCCTATCTCGAAAAACTGAAACCAAAACACAATATTTCCAACTTAAATTGGCAGGTCAAACACATCTTAAAGCAGTGGTTCTCAACCATTATAATGTTGTGATCCTTTAATACAGTTCTTCATGTTATGGTGACCCCCAAAGATACAATTAGTTTGTTGCTACTTTATAACTGTACTCTACCTACTGTTATGAATTGTAATGTAAATATCTGACATGTAGGATAGTTGATATGTGATCCCTGTGAAAGAGTTGTTTGACCACCAAGGAGGTTGCAACCCACAGGTTGAAAACGACTGTATTAAAGCCTAATTGAAATGATAGCATAGTAAACCACTATTTGTATAATGATAAGGTGGGAAAGAAACAATAGCATAAAATTTTGTGTACATAGGAATGAATACAGTTGCAGCCCAGTAGAAGGAAGAGGGTTCCAAGAGCAGGTAAAAGAGTCAGAAACACCTGTACTCCCACTGTTAGGAGTACAGTAAAAACACCAAGCTAACAACCATAATATATCGGCATAGGACCTTGTCCAGACCCATGCAGGCCCCAGGGATGCTCCAGTCTCTGTGAGCCCATAACACCCATATTCAATAATCAAGATATCAGTATTCAGTTTCTAATATTTTACCCAGCGTCAGTTTTAGGAGAGATTCAAATTTCTACCCTATAGAATACCAATAAACAGGGGTAGGTTAATATTTCCTTGTCTTATTTCTTTGTGTGTTGCCAATTCGAAAATGTGCATATAAATGTAAAAGAAACAATTCAGCAAAAAATCAAAGGGTAAGATACACAGGATATGCAAACTGGATGTGGGAAGTACTTGTTGACTCATGGTAGAAACACTAGCCCACAAGCCTAGGTGATTTCAACGTCTGCCATTATGTTCTGCTCCTGTAATTCTTGGTTTATACTTTTAATTTTTCAGCATATTATTCAACTGTTTTACCTCTGAATTAGAACACTGGGTCTTTAAAAATAAGACTTCATCTTCACTCCGCTGTATTTGCCCCCCAAGCATGATCATGCCACAGGGACTGGCATCAATTGAAACTCTCTGATGGCAACTTTGTAATGGAATGTCCTTTTCCTGTTCCTGGACACATTCTATCTCTCAGTCGTAAATTCTGTTCTAGAAAATAAATCATTTCCTTATAAATACAGTTACTATATGACTTTTAAATATGTACCCAAGTGTGTATATTTTTATGTATATACAAATACTAAAAGTATCTTTATTTTTAACCACAACAAAGGCCACCAAATGACCTTCACCTGGAAAATGTACAAATAGGCCTAGTATTCATTTCATAGAGAGTGGAAATTGGATTTTGTGTTCTGTTGGCCTTCTCTTCTGGAGTGGAACATTCAATATTCCAGTAACTATTTCCTGCATGTTAGGACTGAAGATGTGTGCCGCTTGCTCAGGCATTGGTCAACTCTTAATTTGACATACCTGTCAGCAGTTCCATGAACCCAAATCCCTCCAGCAAACTCTTTTTCCTTATCATAGCCTGACCTGTTTTATATTTAATGCAACTAAGAACCCTAAAGATTCAAAGCCCAAACCAAATGTAACAACCTCCTTCAACACCTGTAGACCAAGCATATTCCAAACCATTAACACTCAAACATAACATCGCTTTTACAACTTCGTCTTCCTTACCACCCTGTCATTTCTATCTCTTTAACATGTCAAACACCTGTCTGAAATAAATGCATATTTCTGTGAAATTACAGCACCAGAAAAACCTGCTTAAATCTCATTCAGCTTTTGAAAACAAATTCAGCATCAGCTCTTGCCCTTTCTCCATCTTTTATACCTTGCCAGATAAAGCCATGCTTCATTCTGAACTTACACACTGAGCTTTTCCTGTTTACCTGCCCTTGTTAATGTATTTGACTATTTTTTGTTGTTTAACCATCATGCATTAGAACTTTCTTCTTAGAGCTTGAAATTCAGAAATAAACCAAGTGGGCATCACCCACTGTTTAGTGGAGATTTAGACAATGAACTAAATGCTAAGTACACTGTATAGGAGTAAAAATGGTGATAGTCACCAAAGAGGGCAAAGCAAGCACAAAAGAGTGTGAAAATGCCATGAAGTGCGCTACTCCAGAAAAGACGAGCACAGGGGTGTTTATGGAAGAGATGACATTTAAGAAAAGACAAGATGCAAGTGACGTAGCAGACCAAGTAGTTGTCATAGAAAACATCCTTCAAGGCAGAGGAAATAGCAAGTGCAAAGTGGCTGTTGTGGAATAATGGAGAATCAGAGTGAGAACAGGGAAGATAGGAGAGGTATAAGAGGTAAGACTGAAGAACATGACTGATGCTGATAGGGATCTTGGCTTTTCTTTGAATTAGATGGGGCCATTGAAGACTTCCAAGAATTTTGTCTAACATAGCTTTACAGCATCATTCTATATCCAGAGTAGACTGTGGTATATAAATACAGAAGGAAGGAGGCAATAGATTATCATACTTTATCAAGATATTGATGGAAATTTCATAGATTTTAAAGCTTCTTCGGCTCTTTTCAAAAGTAGGATAGCATATGAAAAAAAAGAGGAAAGATATTGATTAAAGGCCATGTCATTAACATCGTGAGAAATGACTTTCTTGTGGCAAGAATATAGGATGTCAGCAAGAGAGATGTGGACCATAGACGCTCCACAGAAAATCAGGGAAGACATGGAAATTTCTGTTAGTTCTGGGAGCAAGGGAACACAGATCTTTCCAAAAATAATTCTCAAAGGAGGAGAATTCTCACCCTCTCACTAGAGATGAGTGCAGGGGGTTTGAGGTACTGAATAGTCAAGCCCCAGAGGGCCTCTGAGAAAGCAAAGAACTTTACACTAAGGACAAATTCTAAGGAAAAAACTTCAGCCTGAGGAATAAAAAAAGAACCAAAATTTAAAAAAAAAGTGGTGGCAGAGGAAGCCAATGGATGCATATTTCAGGAATAGCTGAAGAGACAAGAGAGGGGTTAACCAAGAGACCATATTTCTTGTTGTTTTCAATAGTCCCAAAGTAACACTAGGGGAAAAAAAGCTACAGGTGGGCCGGGCGGTGGTGGCGCACGCCTGTAATCCCAGCACTCGGGAGGCAGAGGCAGGCGGATCTCTGTGAGTTCGAGGCCAGCCTGGTCTACAAAGGGAGTTCCAGGACAGGCTCCAAAGCTACAGAGAAACCCTGCCTCGAAAAACCAAAAAAAAAAAAAACTACAGGTGGAAAACCACCAAGGTCAAATCCTCAGGTATAATTACATATATCTTACCTAAACATGAAGTACAAAAAAAGCATTTTCAATGTGACATAAAAATAGAATACTAGATTCAGTGTTTTTTCTCATTTTGGTGGAGATAAAGGTGATGAACTAGCAATCATATGCTCCGTGAACACAGGTGTGATACAGCTATCAACACTAGTGGGAAGGAGGGAGGGAAGATAACTGTAAGACAAGCTGAAGAAGCTTGTTGGTTCTCTTATATGGACAGAAGAAAATCAGTTTAGAATTGACATTCAGGAGAAAGACAAGAAGGCAAAAGCTCCTCAATGCTTCTAGGAGATTTAATATAAATGATTTACACAGGAGAAAACAATGTCTTTTTTTTTAGCACAAAAGGTGTTAATAGTGTTCGCAAAAGGTAGAATGACTGAATAAGAAAAATGTGGGCTCAACTTGAGTCACAGTGGATAAATTTCTCACCTTCTATGAGCTTCTAATTTTCCTTTGTCTACAAGTTCAAATACACACACACACACACACACACACACACACACACAATATCTTAGTTAGCAAAAGTAGGCTCTGGTATCAGACATATCCAAGTCTTCCTCTCTTCCATACCCATTTTCTTTTACATCCTGGGAATAGTTTTTTCTCCTTCCTCTTCTCCCAGTCCCTCACTCAATACCACCCCTCTGTTTCCCTAATCTACTCCTCCTCTGTTTCTGTTCAGGAAATGGCAGATCTCACATGAATATCAACAAAGCCTGGCAAATCAAGTTGTAATAAGACTAAGGACCTCTATGTATTAAGGCTGGGCAGGGCAACCCAGTATGGGGAGTAGGGTCCCAAAAGTCAGTAAGAGAGTTGGAGACAGTCCCTGCTACCATTGTTAGCAGTCTCACAGGAAGACCAAGCAACACAACAATAACACAGATGCAAAGGGTCTAGGTCAGCCTAAGGCAGGCTTCCTTGATGTCAATTCAGTCTTTGTGAACCCCTATAAGCCCAGGTTAGTTGATTCTGTAAGTTTTCTTGGGGTGTCCTTGACCCCTCTGGGTTTTACAATCCTCTATGGCTGTCTTCTACAGGATACTCCAGGCTCTGCCTAGTATTTGGCTGTGGGTCTGCATCTATTTTCCATCAGTTACTAGATGAATCCTCTCTGATGACAATTTGTCTGGGCACCAATCTGTGACATCATTACATTGACATTGTTTCCTTCGGTCATGTTTGGTTCTATCCTAGGTCTCTGGGTCATCCAACTGGCATACAGGCAGAGTCAGGGGTAGGATTCCACTCCTGGAATGGGTTTTAGCTAGACAAGTGTTTGGTTGGACACTCCCTCAATGTCTTGGCCACCCATGCCCCAGTACATTCCAAAGGCAGAACAGACTGTAGGTCAAAGGTTATTTGACTGTGTTGGTTTCCCACTCCCTCCAATTAAAGTCTTGCCTGGGAGAGGGGGAGTGAGAGGGGAGAAGGGGAGGATTGGGGAGAGCCTGGGGGAGTGGGATGGTTGAGATGGAGGAAGGACGGATATGGGAGCAGGGAAGAGATATCTTATTTAAGAAAGGCATTGTGAGGTTGGCAAGAGGCTTGACTCTAGAAGTCAAGGTGTCCACAGGGATGTCCCCCTCTGGGCAGTGGAGGAGAAGGTTCCTGAACTGGCTTTGTCCTATAGTCAGACTGAGGACTATCTTGAATATCACCATAGAACCTTCCTCTGGCAACGGATGGAGATAGAGACAGAGACCCACATCAGAGCACTGGACTGAGCTCCCAAGGTCCAGTTGAAGAGCAGAAGAAAGGAGAATATGAGCAAGGAAGTCAGGAACTCGAGGAGTTGGTCCACCCACTGAGACAGTGTGCCTGAACTAATAGGAGCTCATCAAATCCAGCTGGACTGGGACTGAATGAGCATGGGATCAAACTGGACTCTCTGAATGTGGCTGACAATGGAGGCTGACTGAAAAGCCAATGATAATGGCACTGGGATCTGTCTCTACTGCATGTACTGGCTTCTTGTGATCCTAGTCTATTTAGATGCATACCTTCCTACACCTGGATGGAGGTGGGAGGGCCTTGGACTTCCCACAGGGCTGGGTACCCTGCCCTCTCTTAGGACTGGAGGGTGAGGGGGAAGGGTTTTATAGGGGAGGGGGAGGGAAGTGGGAGGAGGGGAGGAAGTGGAAATTTTAATTGGTATTATTTATAAAGTAATAAAAAATAAAAATATAAAGTCTTGCCTGGTCACAGGAGATGAACAGTTTAAGTTATATATCCACTATTGCTAGGAGTCTTAGCTAGGGCCATCCTTGTAGATTCCTGGGAGATTCCATTGCACCAGGTTTTTACCTGAACCTGAAATGTCCTTTCTCTTTCCAGTAATCTCTTTCAGTACTCTGCCCTTCCGTCTACCCCAAACCTGATTGCTCATGTTCCCATCTTCACCTGCCCCCAGTCCATCTGCAAAATCTGTCCTATTTCCCCTTCCCAGGGAGATCCTTAGAGTCCCCATTATTAGTTAAGCTTTCTGGGTCTGTGAATTGTAGCATGATTATCATTTAGAGCTAATATCCACTAATAAATGAGTATATAGCATGTTTGTCTTTCTGGGTCTGAGTACCTCACTCGGGATAATTCTTTTCTAGTTCCATCCATTTGCCTGAAATTTTAATGATGTCATTTTTAACAACTGAGTAATAACTCCATTGTGTAAATGTTTCATATCTTCTTTATCCATTCTTTGGTTGAAGGACATAGAGGTTGTTTCCAGGTTCTGTATAAAACAACTAAAGCTGCTATGAACATATCTGAGCAAGTGTGCTTGTATTGAGTATCTTTTGGGTATATTCTCAAGAGTGGCATAGCTGCGTCTTGTGGTAGATTAATTCTGTTTCCTGAGAAACTGCCACACTGATTTCCAAAGTGAGTCAAGTTTACACTCCCACCAGCAGTGATGGAGTTTTCCCCTTGCTCCACATCCTTTCCAACGTGAGCTGCCACTTGTGTTTTTGATCTTAGCTATTCTGACAAGTAAATGATGAAATCTCAGACTCTCAGTATTTCCCTGATGGCTAAGGATGTTCAACATTTCCTTAAGTGTTTCCCAGCCATTAGTGATTCTTCTGTTGATAATTCTCTGTTTAGATGTGTACCCCATTTTTAATTGGATGGTATAAGTGGCCCTTCTGTATTTGTGTTTCTTTCATTGGTTATTAAAGAAACTGCCTTGGCCTTTTGATAGGGCAACACTTAAGTAGGCAGGGTAGACAGAATGGAATGCTGGGAAGAAAAGCAGGGAGAGAGAGCCGCCATGGAGATGCCAGGTCAGACATGCTGAATCTTTCCCGGTAAGCCACGACCTTGTGGTGACATACAAATTATTAGAAATTGGTTAAGTCAAGATGCAAGAGTTAGCCAATAATAGGCTAGAGATAATAGGCAGTAATTTAGTACAATTTCTGTGTGGTTATATCAGAGGTTAAGCTAGCCGGGCAGTGGGATGCAGCTCACTCACTCTTGTACTACGTTAGATTAACTGGTTTGTTGATCTCTAGTTTCTCGAGTTCTTTATATATTTTGGAAATCAGCTCTCTATCAAATGCGAGGTTGGTAAAGATCTTTACCCATTCTGTAGGCTGCTGTTTTGTCCTATTGATGGCATCCTTTCCTTACAGTTTTCAGTTTTATGAGGTCTCATTTATTAACTTTGATCTTAGTATCTGTGCTGTCAATGTACTCTTCAGGAAGTTTTTTCCTGTACCATTGCTTTAACAATATTTCCCACGTTGTCTTCTATCAGGTTACATGTATATTGTCAGAGGTTGCTCATTCATTCCTGGCTATCCAGAACCAAAATAATCACTCAGAAACTATATTATTGGCAATAATGTTTGGCCAATAGGTTAAACATATTGCTTGCTAGCTCTTTTTTTGTTATAAAGATAGCTTTATTAAGATATAATTCACATACCTTAAAAATATTCACATATTAAAGTACAAAATTCAAGGGCTGGGTAGCAGGAGCAATGTTAAGACACTTGATGCTCTTACACTGGACCTGGATTCAGTTCTTCATATCCACATGGCAGCTCACAACCGTCTGTACCTCCGCTTCCGAGGAACTGACATTCCATTACAGCCTCCAGGCTAGCTCTTATATCCTAAACTAACCCATCTCCATTAATCTGTACATCACCACAAGGTTGTGACCACCGGTAAAGTTTCAGTGGGCTCTAAGAAGATATCAATATTATAACTATAATTCTTGCTTGATACCTGTTTTGTTATGTGTAATATTGCTATATTAAAGTTAAAACCTTCCTTTTTATTTAGACAGAAAAGGGGAGGTGATGTATGCTATGAATATGTTTCATTGCCATTGGTTAATAAAGAAGCTGCTTTCAATGACTTAATAAAATATAGTCAGGCTGGAAAAGATACAGAGGTGAGGAGTCACTTCCTAACTGAATGGCCTGGTCGTCCTAGAACTTCTGTGAACCACATTCTCAAGAAATTCCAAGCAAAGCTATAAGACTATACACAAAAACTGAAGCTACAGAAAATCTCAGTGATGTGTGGAAGTATCTTTGAATTATAACTGCATAATATTCAGCAAGGTGAGAGCCTGGAAAAAAACCCAGAGACTGCAGAAGGACATGGACAAGGACACAGGTTCGAAGGCATGCATAGAACACTGGGAAGAACCACCCAGGGATCTGACCAGCTTTCATCCAATAAGGGAGGCTTCTGTGATCTCACCATGAAAGTGACTGTCCATGGGGCATCACTGGAATCTGAGAGCCATATAAGCAACACAATGGCTCAAGAATTGAGTCTGGAATAGGCAAGCAGACAAGAGACCTCATTAACCCTCTATCCCACAATCTAGCTCTCACCACTGTATATTAATCCTCCTTTATTTACTGTCCAGTTCTGTCCTGTTCTGCTCTCATTTATATTCTCCCTTGGCTTTTTCCTCCTTTTTTGTCCTTCATTTTTTTCAACACCATACTAATCTCAGTATTTCTCAGCACATTTGGCAAGAAATGAATAAATTCAAATTACTCCAGGGTGTTATAATAGAATATTTTCCTCATTCACATTAGCAGGCCAATAAATTCATGCCTTGTGAGAAAAAGAAAAATGGGAAGACTCTGATTAAGAATATCCAAAGCATGATTACAAACTATTCATCTTGTAAGAGACTAATATGTAGAATGCATTAAATCTCAAAAAACTCAAGAAGGAAAATGAGCAATGAATGAATGGAGGTCAAGAAGATAGCTCAGTGAGTGTAAGCAATTGCTGTACAAGCTTGACTGAGTTAGATTTCCAGGACCCACATAAAAAGGTATATGTGATGATGTACCTATGTAAGCCCAGAACTCCTGTGGTGAAATGGGAGGCAGAAACAACAAAATCAGCTAAGTATTTCCAAACCAGCTAGCCATCAGTATGCAGCATAGCAGCAAAAACAAGAGGAATTCTGTCTCAACAAGGTAGAAAAAAAAGAACTGTCTCCTGAAATATTGCCTCTCATCCCGCATTCACAGACGTGCATCTGTGCATTACATTACACACGATAGGTAGATAGATGATAGATAGATAGATAGATAGATAGATAGATAGATAGATAGATAGATAGATAGATAG
>NW_004949184.1:650977-659402 GCF_000317375.1 Microtus ochrogaster
TAGATAGATAGATAGATAGATAGATAGATAGATAGATAGATAGATAGATGATAGATAGGTAGGTAGATAGATAGATAGATAGATAGATAGATAGATAGATAGATCATTTTAAGTGGACAAATTGTCTTAACAGTAGAATTTTTCATAAAATATCCATTTATGACAAGCATATGAAAAATTTAAACATATTAATCTACAGTGTGCTATGTTAAGATGACAAAAACGTTGATGAGCTCATGGAAACAAGATAAAGCTATACATGTTGTTTTGGAATGGTAATTAATATATGCATTATGAAATGCCATTTATAAGTTCCTCAAAATTCTAAAAGTATATCTACCATGTGGGTCCAAGTATCCCACTCGTGTGTGTGTGTGTGTGTGTGTGTGTGTGTGTGTGTTTCTCCAAAATAAACCAAATCAGTATATCTATTAGATCTATCTATACTCCCATATTTACTGCAAGGTCAAAATTGCCAAGATATGATCAACTTAGATAATTCTATCAATGAACAAGAGAATTTGAAAAATGACATATCCAAACAATGGAATACTATTTAATCACTAAAAATAATAAAAATCTTATCATTTGAATAAAAATGGATATGCCTGAAAGAGCTTATGCTAAATAAAATAAGCCAGAGACAGCAAAACAAATGTATAACATGGGGAAGCTAAGAGAGTTGATCTCATAGGAAAAAAGAGTACAATAGTGATCACTAGGCGCTAGAAAGTATGCAGGGAGAGAGGGTGAGGAATGTTGGATAATAGGTATAAAATACAACTAGATAGGAGGAAATAACCTTTGATAACAGTGACTATTGTTTTGAATGATTCCAACAGAATGAAATTATATTTAAGCATACAGAAATGGCAATTTCCACAACTATGTCACTACATATTGTACACATACAATACCCTATAAATATATGTAACTATTCCGTGCAAATTTTGAATATAAAGTATTTTAGGAAAGCATTCACCTCTCCCTAATTTCCCCCAAATCCAATAACCCAGTCTCATCTTCAACTCTGTAGCGGTATACCTGTTGAAATCTCCTCTTCATCTCTGATCCCATTGGCAGTGGATTACAAAGACCTTCTCCTCCAAACTTTCTTCTTCCTACTCATCCCATGATCCCAGCCCTCAACCCCACAAGCGTTCCCTGGAAACACATTTTATCTGGGACCAACAGTGGCCACACCTATCAGGATCCAAAATAATTTCTTATCAGGCAGTACATAACCACCATACCGACCTAAGAACCAGAGAGGTCAACAGAAGCAAAGGAACAAAATAGTTACCCAACAAAGATAAGACCAGATATCAGCTTCTCAAAGTACAGTCTTCCCAAACCAATATTCCTACATGACACTATAAAAACACAATCAATATCAGCCACGAAAATATGTCTTCACTACAGTCCAGCAAGCATTTCACAGTAGGGCCATGAGAACTGCAGCATAGCTTAAGCACAAGAAAATGACCTTAAAATAGCATTTTGAATATAATAGAGATTATTAAAGAGGAAATGAGTAAGTCCCTTAAAGATATCTTTGAAGACACAAAGAAAGAGTGAAAAGAAATGAATAAAACAGTTCAAGACCTTAAAGTGAAAATAAATTCAAGAAAGAAAACCCAAACAGAGAGAAATATGGAAATGAAAAATTTAGGAATTCAAATGGTAGCCTCAGAATACAAGAGGTGGAAGAAAGAATCTCAGGCATTGAAGACGAGATAGAAGAAAACAATGGCAGCACTGATCATGGATATCAACATTGTTTCCAGCAGCAGCATGGATCGTGGCTATCAGCATGGTCCACAGTGGCAGCATTGACTATGGACATATGTTGATATACTTGCTCCATGCTGCTGCCAGAAAGCCATGTTGATGTCCATGGTCCATGATACCACTGGTAACCATGTGGAAGTCCATGATCCCTGCAGTTGCTGGCTGCTATGGACAAAGAAGCTTCTTTTGCAATGATATTGAAGACTGCAGATTCATAACTGAGAATGAGAGACTTATGTGACAAATGTCTCCCCAGCCAATTAAAAAAAAAGAAAGAAAGAAAATAAAAAGAAACAGTCCAGACACAAAGCTATTGAAAAGAGTCCTTAAAAACTGATAAAGGTGCTGAAGTATAGCACTTCATAGTTGATGGCTTTAGGGGTGGGACTATGTTTTCATTAAGGGGCTAGTTAGCCACTGAGAGTTTGACTATGCTCCAATGAGTAGATGGGTAACACTAATTTGACTTAGTGTTTATTTTATTTGGGGTGATGTCAAGAGTGGAAGGGCAGACCAGGGAGAAATGATAAACAAGTTTGATCGAGGTGCATTGCATGAAATTCCCAAATAATTAATAAAAATATTATGTTGGTTGAAAAAAGAGAAATGGATAACTCAGTCAAAGAAAATGTTGAATACAAAAATAATCCAGGCACAAAACTTCCAGGAAATCTATGAAACTATGAAAAGGTCAAATCAAAGAATAAATAAGAGAATAAACCCAGGTCAAAAGCACAGAATATATATATATATG
This sequence comes from Microtus ochrogaster, assembly GCF_000317375.1. Classification (NCBI taxonomy): domain Eukaryota; kingdom Metazoa; phylum Chordata; class Mammalia; order Rodentia; family Cricetidae; genus Microtus; species Microtus ochrogaster. The sequence continues at coordinate 653,523 of NW_004949184.1, forward strand.
GTTTTTGACACAGGATTTTACTGTAGCTTTGAAGCCTGTCCTGGAATTAGTTCTTGTAGACCAGGCTGGCCTTGAACTCACAGAAATCCACCTGCCTCTGCCTCCTGACTTCTGGAATAAAAGGTGTGCTCCACCACTGCCTGGCCAGAAAATATTTTTAAGAAAATCATAGAAGAAAATTCTCCAAGCCTAATAGGATACAAGAAGAATACTACAGAACACCAAATAAATTGCAACATACATGAAATATTCCTTGACACATAGTAATCAAAACACTAAATATATAAAACAAACAAAGAACATTAAAAATTGAAAGGGGATAGAACAAGCAATTTATAAAAGCCCACCTATTAGAGTAACACAAGATTTCTCAGTGGAGACTCTAAAACCCAGAAGAGTCTAGACAGATGTTCTCCAGACTTTAAGAAACCACAGATGTCAGCCCAAACTACTATAGCCAATACAACTTTCAATTTCAATAGATAGAGAAAATGAGGCATTTCCATTTAATTTAAGCAATATATGTTTATAAATCCAGCCATACAGAAGGCTTCAGAAGAAATTCCAATGTAAAGAGGCAAACTTATTAAAGCATAAAAAATAAATCATCCAAGATCAGAAAATCAAAAGAAGACACACACACACAACAACAACAACAACAAAAACATAAGAATCAGAAAATACTGTTCATTTGATATCTCTCAACATCAATGGTGTTAATTCCCTAATAAAAAGACAAAACAACAAAATAGATTCAAAAACAAGATCCATATTTCTACTTTATACAAAAAGCACACCTCAACATCAAAGATAGACAATATCTCAGAGTAAAGGGCTGGAAAAGATTTTTTACAGCAAATATCCCCCAAAAGAAAGCTGATGTAGCTATTCTAATATCCAACAAAATAAACTTCAAACCAAAACTAGTCCAAAGAGATAGGGAATAATACTACATACTCATCAAAGGAAAACTCTTCCAAGAGGACATTGCAATTTTTTAACATCTGTGCACAAACATAAGAGCGCACAACTTTGTATCAGGAATACTAGTACAGCTGAAATCGCATAGTGACCCTCACACACTGAGAGTGGGAGACTTTAATATCCAATCTTACAGATGGGTCACACAGACAAAAACCAAAGAGAGAAATGCTGGAGCTAACTGATGTTACAAACCAAATGGACTTAATACATATTTACAGAAGATCTTACCCAAACACAAAAGAATATACCTTCTACTCAGAACCCCGTGGAATGTTTCCACAAATTGACCACATACTCAGACACAAAGAAAGTCTCAGAAGATTAAAAGAAAATTAAAATAACCCCCCTGTATCCTGTTGGACCACTGCAGATTAAAGCAGAATATCAACAGTAGCAGAAACAACAGAAAGCTGACAAACTGATTGAAACTAAACAGTTAAGAACTTGAAAGAGGGTTGAAGGGAAGGGAGGGGAAGGGAGAAGTAGGGAGGGGAGCAGAGAAAAATGTAGAGCTCAATAATAATAATAAAAATGTGTCAAGGCAGAAATTAAGAAAGACTTTCTAGAATGAAAATGAATACACAACATCCCCAAACACATAGGACACAATGTAGGTGGCTCTACAAAGCAAGTTCATGCACTAAGTGTCTACATTTAAAAATTGGAGAGATCTTATACTAGTAACTTAACAACACACCTGAAAACTCTAGAACAAAAAGAAGAAATCACACCCAAAAGGAGATGTCAAAAAATAACCAAATTCTATGCTGAAATAAACTAGAAACAAAAAAAATAAAAAGAATCAAAGAAATAAAGTGTTGGTTCTGTGAGAAAATCAATATGATTGACAAACCTTTGTCCAAATTATGTAAAAGGAAGAAAGAAAAGATCCAAATTAACAAAATCAGAAATGAAAAGAGATACATAACAGATACCAAGGAAATGCAGAGAATCATAAAGACATACTTTAAAAACCTGTATTCTGCCAAATTGGAAAACTAAATGAAATAGATATTTTTATCAATACCATTTATCATGCTTAAATCAAAATCAGATAGGCGATTCAAACAGACCTATAGTGCTTATTGAAATAGAAGCACTCATCAAAATCTCCCAATCAGGGCTGAAGAAATGGATCAGTGGTTAGGGGCACTGAATGCTCTTTTACCTGGGTTCAGTTCCCAGCACCCACATGGCAGCTCACAACTGTCTGTAACTCCAGTTCCAGGGGACCCTACAACATGAAATATAGACATAAAATACAGACACATAAAATAAAGACAAACACATTTTTAAAAATCTCCCAACCAAAAGAGCCCAGGGCTAGACATTATTAGCACAGAATTCTACCAGACTGTCAATGAATAGTTAATACCAATACTCCTCAAAATTTTTCACCAAAATAGAAACAGAAGAAACATTGCCCAATTTGTTTTACATGGCCACAGTAACCCTGATATGCAAACCACATAAAGACCTAACAAAGACAGTATACCCTGTAGTCCATACATCTTTACTTGAAAGTGTGCATTGCAGTCATTGGTCTCGTTTGAGGCCTCTGGCTTCTGCTATACTATCATCACTGGACCCTCACTGGGACATCTCTCTGATATCCTGTTGTGCCCTGTGTTGTGGAGACCCTACAGCTTTGCATCTGCAGGACCTACCCCTGCACATTCTCCAGCCGATCATAGTTGGATGGATGTTTGGGTGGGTGAACTCATAGGCATGTTTCTCAGCCTGGGTGGTCAGTTCACCAGCTTTCTCCCATCCTTATTATCAGGGTGAGCTCTCCAACATTGTCCTGGCTAGTTCACCCTATACAGCAAGGAGCAGGGCCAGTTCTCCTGCTTTCACACCCTCAGGGCTGGCTCACCCACACCTATGCCACCAGGGCCAGCTCTACTGTGTTGCCCTGGATGAGGTGCAGGGGCCACTCTTCCTAGTTCTGCAGCTGGGGAGGGGCAGGGACAGTTCTCCAGTTCTCATGACCTCAGGGTCAGCTCTCTCACCTGCTATAGGGCAGTGAGGGGCAGGGAGGAGGAGGGCATCTCTCCCTCACCCATGCAACCATATGCCAGAAGAAGGGCAAGGCCAGCTCTCTCGGGGCAGGCTTACCTATACCCCCATCAACAGGGTCAGCTCTACTGTGCTGCCCAGGCAAGGGGCAGGGCTGGATCTCCCAAGTGCTACAGCTGTTGAAGGACAGGGACAGCCTTCCTGCTTGCCACAAGTGATGAGAGGTGAGAGGTGGAGGGCACCTTTCCCTCATAAACTCTACCACATGGCAGACAAGGGTGTGGTACCATCTCTCCCACTCTCATGCACTCAGCGCTGGCTTACCCAGGCCACTGTCAACAGAGTCAGGTCTACTATGCTGCCCAGGCAAATTGCAAGACCCACTCTCCTGAGTGCTGCAGCTGGTGAGGGGTTGGGACAGCTCTTCTGGTTCCTGCGAGTCATGAGAGGTGAGATCGGGAGGGCATCTTTCTATTACCCACATCAGCACATGGCAGACTGGGGGCGGGGGGAGGCAGGACCAACTCTCCCATTCTTATGTCCTCAAGGCCAGCTCACCCGCACCACTGCAAACATGGTCCATCCTGAGACAAGGTGGAGGACCTGCTCTTCTGAGTGCTGTAGTCAGTGAGGGTCAGGGCCAACTCTTTGGAGCCCTGTGCTGTCGAACTTTGGTGGTAACAGGAGCCCTGGACATCAACACTGACCACAGCTACGGCAGGGCCGTGGACCCAGATATGGCAAGCCACCCATCTCAGCTCACTCCTCGCCACATTCACCTTTTCAGATCTACCTCTCTCTACAAGACATGAACCACGCTGTGTATCTCTTTCCCATTTCCCACCACACATTTGCTCACCATAATAGTGACTGACTGCTCGGTGCGACAAGGCACTGGGTGGGCCCGTGTTTTCTCTTCACTGCCCAGGGCAGGTCACCCCAGGCTTTCTGTACACTGTGAATATGTGTTGCTTTCATTTCAACAAATAAATAAATAATGCTTATCTATGGCAAGGCAGGATAGAGCCGGGCATGAAATCCAAGCAGAGACACAGAAGAAAGGCAGAGTCTGGGAGATGCCAACTAGCCATGGAGGAAACAAGACATGTAGAAAATGAGTTAATGCCATGGCCACGTGACAATACACCATGGGCCACTGGATATCAACACAGACATCTGCTGCAGTAGGAACACAACAGACATGCTCTTCAGTGTCAGCCAGGGCTGGATGTCACCATGGCTCCAGATGGTAGCAACACAGGCTACTCAGATCAGCATGGCCCCCATGGCAGTATTGCCCTTGGAGACCAACATTGCCCCAAGTGGTGACCCAGACTATGACACAGGCCTCAGTGGTAACAGAAGCTACAGACACACTCAGGCCCACTTGGTTGCCTTAGGACCTCAGACCAAGACTTGTTCCTTGGCAATAGCACAGGCCTAGACATCACCTTGGATTCCATTGGCAAGCAGGCCAATCACATCAGCCTGTTCCTTACCACCCTCACCTCTTCAGATCTGCCTCTCTCTGCAGCCCATAAACTTCTCTGCCTCTCTCTTTCTTCTACCTCCCCGCCCTGTACTTGCTCACCATAATGGTGATCAACCACCCAGTGTCAAAGGTACCAGGCAGGCTCCTGGTTGGGTCCTGCCTGCCCCAGCTCTTTAATCCAAGAGCTTTCTGCTTGAACATTGTAAAGAGTAATAAATAAAAGCAACCTTAGGTCAAGAGGTGGAGCAAGGAACCAATTAACAGAAAAAAAAGCCATAGAGAGTGAGTGGGAGGAAGTCGGGAGGACAGGGGGGAGAGGAAGGAGAAGGGAGGGACATCCAGTTGGAGAAGTCTGTTTTGAGATGGCAACATATGAGGAAACCCTCTTTCTGGGACTACATTGGAGGAGGAAGTAGCTGGGTGCTTTCTCTACCTCTCTGAGCTAGCAAGTTTTCACCCTAGCATCTAGCTCCCAAATCATTATTGATAAAATAGAGCGATAGAGACTTAGTTAAACACAGTACTTGCTCTAAATGTGGGCACTGCCATTCCTTGGGATGGGCCCCAAGGCTGGAAAAAGAAAGCAAACAGAGTCCCAGCATTTGTTTCTGTTTGCTTCCTGGGTGTGGATGCTGCACAGTTACCTCACCTTCTTGCTGCAGGACTTCCCAAGACCCTGTTTCAAATATATATATATATTTGCTGAAGAAAAAGATGTTCACTCTAGGTAAACATCAACTTACTAGGATACTTGCTATTCAAAACTATATTGCATGTTTGTTTCTTAAATTCAGAATCTAGGGTGTGTGTGTGTGTATGTGTGTGTGTGTCTGTCTGTCTGTCTGTCTGTCTATCTGTGTATGTGATATACAGACTAGGGATTATTTGGAGGATAAAGGGAAAATGAAAGAGGGACAGAGTGTGGTAATGGGCGAATGTGAACAAAAATGTACAATTATACATGTGTGAAAATGTCACAGTAACATTTAGTACTTTATGTGATAACTTAAGAATCAATAAAAGAAAAGGTCAAAGATATTTAGTACCATATTCTGTTGTTGAAATTGAAAAAAAAAACAGATCCCTTCCTTTTCCTTTCACATTCCTAATTCCGGGACCCCTTTTGTTTAGTCTTTTAATTATCAACTTTGATGTCATTTCCTCAGAGTAAATTTTCTTTACTCCCCAACCCAATGAATCTAAAATAGTCTTGTCAATTTGTTGAATTGCTCATTTCTTTACACTATTTCAATAAACAAGCAGGGAGTTTGATGAGCTCATTATATTTTTCATTTACATAATAAATGCTCAACAACAATATAATGAATGAAGGAATGATAGAGATTAAAATGAAAGAAGTGACTAATATTACAAAAATCTTTAAA
>NW_004949184.1:660104-668733 GCF_000317375.1 Microtus ochrogaster
ATTGGTTCTTTAGAAAATATAGTGAGGTTATCTCTGTATGCTTTTTCTTTTTTTTTTGTCTTTTTTTTTCTCTTGCAGACTTTTGCCATCGAGTGTGAATTATTTTTGCGATAGGAAAAAAGAATAAGAGCTATATTTTAAAGTGGTAAAAAAAGAGGTATGATTCACTAAGGAGAGTGAGGATTAAATTTAACGTGAATACATTTCACTGCAATCCACCAAGCCAAGCAACATAGCTGTAAAGAAAAATCCAAATGTTTGCCTTTCAGTTAATTTGGTTCAATGCAGACATTTTAAAAATGTTTCCCCAAAATGCTGAGAACTGAGACCTAGGCAAGCAAGAAATCTACTTGGCAAAAATTAATTTCCCCTTTCCCTATACAAATATACGAAGTGTTTTTCAAAGTGCTGGAATTAAATTTATAACATTGGGAGCTTATTAAAAATATATTCTTACGTCCCATCACAGAATTCTGGGGGAATTCTTTGACATCAGTCTAGTGTGGCAGATACAGAACCACATCCTGGTGCAAGCTTTCTCCAAGCCTTTGTCTACCTCAAGAACGCCGGGAGGAATGGAGGGGTTCAAGCCTGGTTTCCTCTACAAATGTAGTATTACTGCCTTCCCTTCAAACCCTAGGCTTGTCAAATGGCATTAGCACAACAAATGCCAAAATGCAAGTAGGCACCAACAGAGACTCTGAACTCATCAAAATAGATAACTCCTCATATATATCAGGAAAATGATTTTCACACATTATATTTTTGTCTAACTTCTTTAAAATGGTTATTGAGTATTCAGTAATCTTTCCTGTGAGCATTTATAACTTTTTTGACTCTTTTAACAAATCAATATGATTTTCTCTATAGCCCTGAGAAAGAATAAAAAATTGCCATCAGTTATCAACAGAGCATCCTGCCACAGTGATACCATCTTCTAGATTATCTACAGACAGAGTGCTTCCAAATGCTCATCAGTTCCTCTGTTGCTGGTGATTCTCGGGGAAAGGAAAAGGCTGGGCTTGCCCATTTCTCCTTGTTGCCATTATACATTCGTTGAAACTCATGTATTTGCATGTACCCTGAAAGAAAACTAATGAATTCTATTTCCTTCACTGACGGCAATCGGAGCTAAGCACAGGCGGCAGTGATGCAATTGGCGTTTGATTCATCATGCCCGCAGTTCTGCACCTGTGCCACTGCCAGCAGGGGCGAGGCAGTGCAACATAACACTTTGCTCATCCATATCCCCAGGGACAAGGGAGTGTATGCAGCAAGGAAAACAAATTCCTGATGCAAATGGTTTCTATTAACAACCAATGTGTACAGTTTAGATGAACCATTCCCTAGCACCTTGTGTTTAGTTATAATGCTTACACTGCATTGTATAAATATCTGTAATTTGTCAGCTCAACAGAAGGATCCAAACTTTCAAGGCTGTGGAGTTTCTTTTTTTCCTGGCTATCAACAGAGCCATCAGTGGCTTTCAGGCAAGATCATATGGACTAGCACAGATTCCTGGACCAGTTCTCAAGATTTAATCAGGGATGCCAAACCCACATGGATTCAGTATTCTGTTCCATTTTCTTTGAGCCAGTCCACAAAAAGGCCCATCCCCCTTGCTTACTTCCGTTCCAGCTGGACAAATCTCCTGTCCCTGCCACATCATAACAGAAGGGTCTTACCCACTCCCCACTCTCACCCCACACATTAACATACCTGAGCTCCTCACAGAAACAAAGATCATCCTTTCTGCTACCGTGGTTAGATCTCCCTCTGCTGTGTGTCTTCCTCCTGACTAAAAACCACCCACTGCAGTTAAGATGAGAGACAAAAGAAATCTACTTGAGAGTTTAAGTTGGCCTAGAATTCAAAAGAAGCAATGTCATTTAAGAAACCAAACCAGTAATTTCAGATAGGAAAAATACAGTATAAGAACTGACAACTGGTTGAAGGGGAGGGGAGTAGGAGGGAAGGGAGCAGAGAAAAATGTAGAGCTCAATAAAAATCAGTTTTAAAAAAGAACTGATAACTAGTAAAAGAGGTTAACGTCTAAAGTCTAAGTTTGGTACTCAGGAGTACCAGAATGAGAACAATGAACAGGCTTTCCCTCTGGGCCTGAAGGAAAATATGAAGGAATGAGTTTGTTCCCATCTCAGAAGCAGCTGACTGGTAGAGATCAAGAAGATCACCAAGGTGCCACAGGCAGAGCTGGTTCAGGATAGTGAAGCGGAATCTTCCCCTCAAAGTGCTACAGAAACCGCCTGCTTGGTGAACACCACTTAGTCTCCCATACACACTGGCAACAACATATTGAGAGCAAAGCACCCCTACAGAAGCAATTCCTTGTCACTGGCACGCCTTGCAGTATACCTACAGTGCCCTCTACTGACAAGGTTTATCCTATGCCTGCTGGCAAATGAAACAAGATCCAGCTAGCAGATTATAAACAAAGCATACATTCTCCCATTCCTATTCAGCATCATGCTAGACACTCTAGACAATAAATTAAATGAATGAATATTGAGGCAAAATTGAAAACTGCCTTGATTCCTTAGGATATAATTATCTGCATGGAAAAATCACAAAATAACAAATACACAAATTAAAAAAAACTTTTAGAGCTAATGAAAAACTAGATAAAAGCATAAAATATATCATATATAAAAACAACAGGTTATCTATACATTTCAATGAACAACTGGAATTTGAAACTCAAAATACAATATTATTCACATTAGCACCAAAAAAGTGAAATACTTAGGTACAAATTTAAACGTATATATATATAAATCATATGATTTTTATAAATAAAACTATAAAACACTGATTTCAAAAGCCAAAGTAACCTAGATTTTAAAAAATAGTCCATGTTCATGGATAGAAAAGCTCACTATAATACAAGTGTCTGCTCAGCCCATCTTGATTTATATATTCAACCCAAAGTAAATCAAAACACAAGTGACTTTGTGTATGGTAAGAAACATTAACATTTTTATGTGGACAACAAAAGATTTAGCATGCAACATTGAAAAAAATCAACAATTGAGAACTGACCCGATCATACTAGGGTACTATAGTGACCAGGTGATGCTGTTAAAATAAAATAGACAAAGAGATCAATGGATCTAAATAGCCAGCCCAGAAATACATTCGCATACTTAACTAAACTCTTACAAAGGAAAAAACACTATACACTTATGAAAGGATAATCATTCCAGTCCAAGACTTCCCCATGCAATAAAATTAATTTATTCTCTGAATTTACATATTTTGCAAAACTTACACCTTTCACAAAATGGCTGTAGCCTTAAACATAAAATGCAATACTAACTTCTAGAAGAAAATATTATAGAAAACCCAGGTTTGAGGTGTGGCAAAAGTTTTTAAAACCAACGCTGAAAATACAATACATAAAGGAATATATTAGTAAGTTGAACTTTATTAAAATTAAAATCCTCTGCCAACGACTAAAGAGAATGAAAAGATACACCACAGACTAAGGGGGAAACGTTGCAAAATCTACTGACAAAATGCATTTGGGTTGTGTGTTAAGGATAATACTGATTGTCAAGCTGACAGATTATAGGATCACCTAGGATACAAACATCTGGGTATGCCTATGAGATTTAATTAATTAACTTTATTTTATTAATTGAGTTGAAAAGATACACCTTAGATGAAGCCAACACCATGCCACAGACTAGGGCATTGGACTGCAGAAAAAAGGAGAAAGCAAACTTAATAATGTTCCTCTCTCTCTCTCTCTCTCTCTCTCTCTCTCTCTCTCTCTCTCTCTCTCTCTCTTTCTCCCTCAGTCTCTCCCTCCCTCCTTCCCTCCCTCTCTGCTCCTCTGACTACACATACAATGTGACCAGCTGCCTAGTGCTCCTATGACCATGCCCTTCCAGCCAGGATGGATGATGTCTTCTAACTAGAAACTTCTTTCCTTAAGTTACTTTCATTAGGTATTTAATCACAGCGATGAGAAAAGTACCTAAGACAATGTGTTTATACTTGTATGCATATAGCTATAACCAGATACAGACATATATCCAAAATATGCAAAAAAATCTCAAAACCGAACAGCAAGGAAATCATTCATTTTAAAAGTATGCCAAATTTTGGAAACTTCATGAATATATACAAGGAGTATATAAGCATATTACTGAGTGTTCAGTACCATCTATAATAAGAGAGTTGTAAATTGTCACCAATGGGATTCCAGAGTATCTACTAGGATGGTTAAAGAGCGGAACACTGACAACACTAAATTCTGGCAAGGATAAGAAGCAAACCACTCCCATTCTTGCTGGTGGGAGTTAAGAGAAAAGGAAACAGTCACTTTGAAAGACAGTTTGACATCACTCACAAAGCTAAACACTCTCACCACACGATCCAACAGTTAAATTAATTGGTCAAAACATGTCTATGAAAAGCCCACACATGTTTGCCAATAGCTTTCTTAATGATTGTTTAAACTTGGAAACAACCAAGTTATTTTCTGGTAGGTGACTAGACAAACTATAGTGCAGCTAGTTGCACAATCAAAAGAAATAACTTATTTGGCCATGAAAAAGCATGGAAGAATATTCATATCTCGTGTGGAAAAAGCATTGTGTGGAAAAGGCAACCTATGGAAATGGAGAAAGGCTGGTGGTTATCCAGGATCTAAGCAAAAGATAAAAAGGAGACTAGATAAATAGTTGGAATGCAGGACATTTTCGGAGAAGTGAAATTATATGAGTCTATATTATGAGGCATATACAATATGTATTCATCAAAAATTCATTGAATTAAGCCATGTATAATGGTACACATATGTAATCCTAGCACTTGGGAGGCTGAAACTGAAAGATTGCCATCAATTGGAGGTAAGGCTAGATACCAAGATTCTGTCAAAAACAAGGAATATACAAAACCAAGGATTAAATTCACATGTAAACTACAAACTTAAACTAATGGTATATCAATAATCTTGTACTGAGATTAACAAAATTTCCCCACTAATAGAAGATAGTCACAGGAAACTTGAGAGAAGAAAAAGAGTAAATAAGAATTCTCGGTATTTTCTCCTCAGCTTTTCTGTAAACTTAAAGAGCTCTATAAAACAAAGTCAACTCATCTTCTTACACGGTAGACAAAACAAAGCTAGATCTAGAATGAAGGCAGTAAGTGGATGACTCACACAAACATTATATATACATAATGGTATGATTCCTTGGAATTTATAGTAACTCAAACCCAACATTTAGAATTGCACAACATTGATCTTCTCTATGTTTGGTTAATGTTTCGTTCTTCTACCTTCTGCTCTGACCTGATATGTCCTCTTCCATCTCTCTGCTGATGTGAATTCTATTTTCACTTAAGAATTAGCTAGATTCTAGTCTTCCTAAAATGACCTAAAACCCTTTCAATAAATTTCTATTTTAAAAAACAATGCTATTGTAACTCAGTTACCACCTGGTAGAGATAACACTAGCATCCCATTAAGTAGAAGTGAGGTCTTTCCAGAAAGTTTTATAAAAACAGTAGAACCATATGCTTCTCCAGCACCTCGTTTCATGTGCCTTTATCTTGATAGTAATATCTAAAAATCACTACATATTAAGAGGTTTGTAAATATTAATATATTGATTCATAACCAGAAAAGAAAAGAAAGCATCTTGATTAAGAGTTTGGGTTCTGAATAACCCCAAAAATCAAGTGACTATGCAAATTGGTGGGGGCATAGTAGCACAAGTCTTTAATCCCAATGCTTGAGAGGCAGAAGCAGGCAGATCTCAATGAATTCAAGACCAGTCTGGTCTACATAATGAGTTACAGGACAGTCAGAGCTATATAGTAAGACCCAGTTTTGAAAAGACAGACAGACAAAAAGAGTCCATGTTCTGGATCAAATAGTAGACACATTGGTTTTTATAGAAAATTTAGTTAATGTATCTGAGTTTTTACATCACAAAATAAGAATAATTAAGAATTTGGATCACTGGGTTGTTTTAAAGATGTATGAAGATTAAATAAAATAAATGAAAATGATTAAACAAGATAACAGAAGATAATTTAATTCACGGTAAAGTGAAAAAACAATGGTATTCTTATTGTCACCAATGAGATTTAGCAAGATTTTCATCCTACCTAAAAACTATTGCAGCTTTTTGGAAATGAGAAGGTTCTATTTAAGCCATAAACACAAATGAACCTCCAGAATGATACTTTATGCTCCAGTACAAATGGATTTGCAAAAGCTAATTATAAACCCATTCTTTAAAATCTCCAAAATTAACTTAGCATATCTAAAGGTTGGAATCCTGCATAAAGAATGCTAGATGATACCAAAAATATGCTTTCTGCATAATTCTGCTTTCCTATCATTAACATATATCATGTCAATATAAAACTCCAAGGAAAGTAGTGCATGTAAGGGAATCATAACTTGTTGAGTTATTGGATCTGTACTTTATCATCAATATAATTTCTTCTTTTGTATGATGTGGGTTTTTTACCTCTGATTAAATGCACTGCTATCCATAAAGTCATTTACATGTAATTCAATGACCACTGAGAATAAATTAGAGTAGATTCAAAAAAAAAAACACAATGGCTTAGGTCATTGGTTCTTAATCTATGGGTAGCAATCCCTTTGGTAAACCTCTATCTCCAAAAAATATTTACATTGTTATACTTTTCTTAATAATTTATTTGTATTTTTTCATATTTTATTTATTCTGTATTGATTTTCATTGTGCAGTAAATTTTATTTATTTGAATTTTATGTACATTGGTGTTTTGCCCACATGTATGTCTGTGTGAGGGTGTCAGATCCCCTGGAGCAGGAGTTACAGACAGTTGTGAGCTGCCAAGTGGGTCCTGGGCATTGAACCCAGGTCCTCTAGAAGAGCAGCCAGTGTTCTTAACTGCTGAGCCACCTCTCCACGTGGTTCTTAATTGTAGTAAAATTACAGTTATGAAGTTGCAACAAAATAATATTATGATTTGGGATCACCACAACATGAGGAGCTGTATTAAAGGATCAAGAACAATGGCAATGGGTTTCTGATCCTACTGCACGCACTGGCTTTGTGGGAGCCTTGGCAGTTTGGATGCTCAACTTGCTAGACCTGGATGGAGGTGGGGGTTTCTTGGACTTCCCACAGGACAGGGAATCCTGATTGCTTTTTGGGCTGGGGGGGGACTTAATTGGGGGAGGGGGAGGGAAATGGGAGGCGGTAGCGGGGAAGAGACAGAAATCTTTAATAAATAAATAAATTAAATAAAAAAAAGAAAGGTTAAGAACTACTGATCTAGACTGTCTGAGGCATTTAATGATAAATATATTACTTTATCTTTAAATCTTTATTCTCTTAAAGGAAATTAAACATATATATATATATATATATATATATATCACTCCATAATATGGTTTATGGTATTATATTAGCAGCTTTGTGTTGTTTCAATCAAATACCTGAGAGAACGCAATAAATAAAAGAGCCCAATAGCTCATAATTTAAGACATTCAAAAGTAGGGCATCTGCCGTGGCTCATTTCTGATAATAATCTAATGGAAAATATTAGATGGCAATGACAAGAACATATTTTGGAGCACACAGTCACATCTTGAACAAAAGGGAAAAGAAAAGGGACAGGCGATACATACTTGCTTCTTTTATAATAATACTTTAAGGAGCTCCAAGGGGAAGACATGAAATGTCTCATCCCCAGTGACTTGAGTATCTTCTACTAAGTACCACCACCCAAAAGTTTCATCACCCCTCCTAGGGACCACATGTGTCATCACAATTGACCCTTGGGGGATATAAACCATATCAAACCGTAGTAGGTATGATAAATAAAGAGAAAACTAATAGTATTCAACCAAGCTGCAGGAGAATCTGAAGGGCCTTTGAATTCCCAGAGAAGCAGAAAAATATGTGATAAACATTCAAAATAAGATCCATCAGACATTGTGTTTACCTGTTCAAATTTGAATCTATTTAAATACTGACTCATATAACCAATATGGAGGTTGTAAGTAACACTAACAAAGGTTTTTATTAAATATAATGTAAGTATAGCACTAATTATGAATCCTTTTATGGGTTCAGTAATTCAAGCAGTTTGACACAGATTAGTAAATAATCAGTTTGAAAAAACTTATAACAAATCCTTGATAACAGCAGACATATTTTGAATCAAAGAACACACCTAGAATTCTTTGCACTTATCATTTAAAATCTTAGAGAGAATACTGCCAACTTACTTCTCTATCCTCTAGAATTTTACCATACACAGCTCCCGTTAAGCAATGGATTGTGTATTGTAAAGAGAATATATGGAAAAAGTATCCAGTCCTAGGTATTTTATAATTTAAGAACACTGACAAATAACCATTTGTATAGAAGAGAGGCCAGAACAGTAAGGGTCTAAAAATCATTGTCTGAAAAATGAATGGAATAAAAGAACATGGAATAACCACAAGGAGACGGCAACAGGTAGACTATTACAGCTACTTTTTTTTTTTGTTGTTTTGTTTTGTTTTTCGAGACAGGGTTTCTCTGTGGCTTTGGAGCCTATCCTGGAACTAGCTCTGTAGACCAGGCTGGTCTCGAACTCCGAGATCCGC
>NW_004949184.1:669128-685146 GCF_000317375.1 Microtus ochrogaster
CTCTTAACCTCTGAGCCATCTCTCCAGCCCCCCTGTTGTTACTTTCTTAAGTGATATAAAAATATAGTCCTGTTATAGTAAGTTATCGACATCAATCTATATTATCATGTGCTTATCAGATAGTCTTTAAGACTAAAGGAGTATAACTGGATGATACCTACTGCTCTAGAGGAATACAAGCAGAAGTAGGCTTAATAGAGTTCAACTGAACAAATAAACAGAATTGGTCCATCCTGGAAACAATCTGCCTAGAAAGTATGAAGGTTTCTCATAACCAAAGTATCCCATGAATTGACAAGAATTTTCTGACAGGTTAGGAAAAGGGTCACCACAGTGAATAGAGAATTATGAATAATTTCTAACATCTCTTTTAATAAATAATAGAAAATATCTGAAAAAGTTCATTAAAGTTCTTTAATTGCAAATCAAATGTTCCTCAAGCTCTAATAATACAGCAATGTTTCCTTTCTTTTTTACTGATTGTATTCACGCCTTTTTATTATCATTAATTTAGTTTATGTGTATGAGTTTCTAGCTATGTGTCTGTGTACTTCATGTGTGCCTGGCACTCCACAAAGGTGAGAAGAGGGCATTAAAACCCCTGGGCACAATTTTAGGTCTGAACCACCATGTGTATGCTGGGAATTGAACCTGAGTCCTCTGAAGGAGCAGCTGGTGCTCTTAGCCACTTAGTCAACACATCAGCCCTATTTCCTCGTTTTGAAGGCATTTTCTTAGAAAATCAATCTCTTCCATAATGGGTTTAGTAGAAGTAGGCTTCACAACTGTGAGTTCTATTTCTTCCTTGTAAGATCTTTGAACTCAGTTACAAATACAGAATCAGAGGAATTGCTGGCAGTTATGACTTTTTAAGAGAAAGGGAAATATAATTTCTCTAAGGAAAAATCATACAGAACCAGCATAAGAAATTATATGAATAAGGGGTAACCCACAGATAATTTGTTTTAAAATCTTAATTGTTTTTCCAAGCATAGAGAGCTGAATTAAAGACAGGCAATCAAAGGCAGTGATTATAAACCACTTATCCAGTTGGCATCATGCTAACAATGGGATCCCCTAGCCATCATGTAGCACTGATATTATTTTGACATTTTTATAAACAATGTGTGAGAGAAAGACGTTGTCAGATTTAAAGAATACATTAAGCTATTGCAAGTACTGAACTGTCAAACTGGTTTGGGAAAAACTCCCTAAAAATGTCATATGATTGAAGGAGTGGGATGCAGAAAAGAGGCAGGTGGGCTTTAAGGTAATGCTTTTAAGCAAAAATTACTGAAAGTGATCAACCATTATAAAATGGTTGACTTTCAAATCTCTACATACATTCTCGACTTCTGTTCATGACGACCAGGCTGTTAAAGCCATCTCCCAATTACGTATTTCCAACTGTGTGGCTCATATGCACATCAAACTCAATATAATCTTCATTTAAATTCATATCCCCATCCACGTAGACACATTTTAATTTTGGCCTTTATAATCTTTAACATGTTGGCTAGTATTATCAATCACTCAAGATAGACACACAAGAGTCACCATGTTCAATTTGTCACAAAGACTGCCAACAGTCTACCATAGAATTCACCCTCTAGAACACAGTTACAAATACAGAATTAGAGGAATTGCTGGCAGTTAAAACTTTTTAAAAGAAAAGGAAATATAATTTCTCTAAGGAAAAATCATACAGAACCAATATAAGAAATTATATGAATAAGGGGCAACCCATAGATAAATTGTTTTCATTTTGTCAAGGTTATTTCTTCCTCTCTAAAGGTATACAGTAACTTTTGGAATTATACATATTCTTATCTGTGTTAAAAAAACAAGAGGCAGATTTGTTATTAAGGGATATTCATTGTAGTACTGTGTGCACTGGTAAACAGTTGGCAACAAATGAGCATCCACAAGACAATATATAAATGAATTATGGCGCAGTCACATAAAACTCTAAGGCAATAAAGTAAATGAAATATGAGTGTGGATAAATCTAAAATCCGCGCTGATGAAGGAAATTGTCAAAGAAGAAATTACTTCACACCACTGAAACACACAAAATAATATTTACTATGGAAATGAACTGTGCTTGGGATAGTATTTCTGATGAACGAGGCAGGTAAATTATGGCAGAAAGGTGGGATATAGGTAGCTTCAAACATGCATGTAATAATTCAGTTCTAAGAAGGGATCTAAAGCAAGTGTTGCAACATAAAAGATAAGATGTAACATAGCAGGGTGGTATTATACAAGAATGTTTGTCTAAACATTCTAATACTTTTTGAGATGCTTGAAATACATTCCAAAAATACATTTGTAAGTCTGGTGTGGTTTTGTGTACCTGTAATTCCAGTACTGAGAAGGGCAAGCAAACGTGATTAGTTGCATTATTGGTCCAAGTTTGAAAACAAGAGACTGTGAGTGCTCACCCCTAAATGGAACATCTATATCACCTCTATCCCCGAGACTCAGGTAACAACTTGGAAGAGGAAGCAGGATTGTATGAGTGTGGGCATTGGAAGCAACATTAGAAATGCTGTCTTCTGGGCATGGCATGGGTAACACATTTGTGGTTGATAGCAGCTAAGTTTACCTGCACAAGACCTGAACAAGATCAAACCATCTAATGTTCTAGCATAGGTAGAGAAGCTTCTCTCTAGGCCCAGCTCCTAAATAAGGATCTATTGGAAGCTGATAGTTGCTGAAAAACAGAGATTCATTCTTCTTTTGAGAGTTGTAGCTACTGGTAAGTTTCCCATATGGATATCACTAACTGAACATAGTGTGCTGTCAAAAAAAAAAGAAGAAAGAAATAGGGGGAGAATTAATGATAAAAGGGAGAGAATAACAGAGAAAGAAAGGAAAAAAGGAAGAAAGAAACCAAACAAGCAAGTACAAAACTTGGAAGGTGAACATATAGGGTGTGCTAGATGTTATTAAGTCAACTTGATATAAGCTGGAGTCACTTTGGAAAAGGGAACTTTTAGAAAATGCCTTCAATAGTAATAGCCTGTAGTTAAGTATGTAGGGCATTTTCCTGTTTGATAATTGATGTGAAAGAGCCCAACTCACTGTGTGCAGTGCCTCCTTTGGGCAGGTAGTCCTGGATACTATAAGAAAGCAAGCAGAGGAAGTCATGGGGAGCAAGCCATTAGATAATACTCCTCCATGGTCTGTCTCTGCAGCAGTTACTGCCTCCAAGGTTCCTTTGAGATCCTGCCCTGAGTTTCAGGGATGATGCACTACAAGCTGTAAGCTATAAAGATGAAATCACCCCTTTCCTCCTCAACTTGCTCTTAGTCATGGCGTTCTATAACAGCAATAGAAACCTAACTGAGATTTTGGGCAGATTAGGAGAGTTGGAGGGAAAAAACAGGATGCATATATAAAATTCTCAAAAGAACAAAACAACAAAAAGAACTATGGTGAGTAGGAAGCCAGTGTTGGCTGCACAGCATTAAAACATACATGCGCATTACACATTATGCAATATCTTTTTTAATTGTCCTTCCCTCATTTAGCACATTAAAATGGCTTCTCTGACCAATGGTCTATGGCCAGAATAATCATGAAGAAAATATATGAGCTAAGGAAAGTTCTCATAAAGTGAGTAAAATAGTGCTACATATTGTTGGGATCACGAAGAAGCTTTTTAGAAGCTCATAACTCTATAAATTTCTATGATCTGTAGCAAAGTGACTTTGAAGTGGATATTGAAAGCACAGAGCAAAAAGAAGGAAAGAGACTGCCTTTGGTAATGCCTTTTGAAAAATTGTTTTGGCTTCAGAGCATATCAAATAGTTAATTTTCTAATCGGTGCCAGAACTGTAAGGCTATCCTTTTTTTTTTATTGATTCTCCTTTCAAGTTGGATTTTATTTTGTGTTGTGTTAGTGGTTTTATTTGAAGTTTGTGTTTGATTTGGGAGTTGTATTTTGTTTTGCTTGTCGACACCGGTTTTCATTTTGTAGCTCAGGCTGGCATGAAACCTGTTCATTTCAAGTTTTACATAACAGGAAATATACTGAGCCATAAGGTTTACCTATTAAATCTGTAACATTTAATTTCTCCTTAAATAGCAGCCGAAGTGTTGCTAGGTTGCTGTAGGGCAATTTTACATGAGACTAAATCTGGCTTTCCACGTCTAAATAAAATAATTTTGAAAGGTCTAAGTAAGGTTAATAGAAATTACTCAAGTAGAATTTTTATATTTTATTGCCAAAAGCATATATATATAAATGAGCAAGAGAAAGGGAGATTAATTGATTTTAGGTGCTAACAGTCAAGTTTATGGTAACCAATGCTAATCAGGTTGTTTCTGATTACTGAATGTAAATAGTCATGATAAACATGAAACAAGTATCTCACTGCAGATTTTCCTAAACACACAAATCTTGGTTAGTATCGTGATTTGATTATATCAATCACTAATGTTGTGAAACTCTATCATAAATTAGGAATATACTGAGATTCTGAGTGTTTATTGTGTGGGGGTCAACACTAGCTTAATTATAATCTTACCATGCCTTTAAATCATAGCATAATCAGGAAGGAAAGGAGATTTTCAGAGAATTATGAGAAGAAATGAATCAAAGTTGGTAAAGTGAGACAATACAGAAATATTCCATAGTACAAACAGATGGAGGAAGTGGCAAATCTTCAAATTGCTGATTAACACCATTACCTACTGTAAATTTCAATTTTCTTAAATATCATTAACCTTGAAACTAACTAGAAACCTAAATATTATGTTTGTTCTGATTCATAGAATATAGCTTAAGACCACTGGTATGCAACAATTGGATTTGTAATTATTTATTAACCTTTGCACTACCCATAATGTGTAATATAAAAATCCTATGTAGTTGCAAAATGGGTTGCTCAATAAATGTCATTGGCTGTTTGTAAACTATCCATCTACACCTCCTCCAGGACTGCCAGAGGATGGCGGTGATGACAACCAAAACAAGTGCAAGTGTTTAGAATGGCTCATTTACTATAATTCATAACGGATATTAGAGTTTTTAAACTGCACTTAAGGTTGCACTCAGAAAATCCATGTCAAGCATATGTGTTCTCTTAGGAACTGGAAACACACAGCAATGCAAAATTCTCCCTCTCCCTCATGTATAGCCTGCAGTCAGTTGTCACATTATATAAACTCAGTTTCATATCACGCTTGTCATCTTATTTCCTCCTCTCCCTTCGGGATGTCAATGAATTAGTTCCAAATGCTCATATTTAGTCAGTGTGTGTGTGTGTGTGTGTGTGTGTGTGTGTGTGTGCGCGCGTGTGTGTGTGCGCGTGCACTTTGTTCACTATAGCATTGTTTTATTTTTTCTCTTTTTTTATTACTTAAAAATTACCAATCCAAATTCCCACTCCTTCCCCTCCTTCCAATCCCCTCCCTCTCCCTCCACAGGCCCTCCCCCACCCCTCCTACCCTAAGGGAGTGCCATGCACCCAGCCCTGTGGAAAGTCCAAGGCCCTCCCTACTATGTCTAGGTTGAGCAAGGTTTACATCCATAGGGAATAGGATCCCATGAAGCCGGTATATGCAAGTAGAGACACATCCCAGTGTCACTATCGGTGGCCCCTCTGTCTGCCTCAACTGTCAACCCCCTTCAGAGGGGCTTGGTTGTTCCCATGCTCATTCACTCCCAGTCCAGTTGGAGTTGGTGAGCTCCCATTAGCTCAAGCAAACTGTCTCAGTGGTTGACCCCCTCATGGTCTTGAATTCCTTGCTCATACTCTCACTCCCTCCACTCTTCAACTTGTTTTAAACTGTGGTGACTGAAAGGAGTCCAGATAGCTACATAATCATTAATAGGGAACAAGCTAATACATTGAAGAAGCCAATACATTTTTGGTTCAAATAATAGAATTTAAAGAAGCTATAAAAAGCACAAAACAGGGCTGGAGAGATAGCTCAGCAGTTAAAAGCAGTGAGTGCTTCCAAATGACATGAGTTAGATTCCCAATCTGATGCTCTCTTCTGGATTCTATGGGCACTGCATGAACATGATATATACGCACACATGCAGGCAATATGCCCATACAAATAAAAGGAAAATTAAAATTCAACAAAATTTGACCCATTTATTTGCGTCTTTGTTTCCCATTGCAGGTGTCATGTTGTATGAACTTACATTAAATATATCTGAGCTCTTTCTCTTGTTAATCTGTCTTGTATTATAGGAATCTTAGCTGTGAATCTAGACCAGGTAAAGCAGTCTTTCCTCCACTACAAAGCATACCACAGACATTTCTTTGCTTCCTTCACTGAATATATCAGAGAAAACTAATGAAATCAGTATATATAATACTTCCCAGTTCTTTGTAGTGGCGGTGATACACAAAATATTCATGTGTTAAACAAACTTCCATTGAATTCTCTCTATACATATAATTTCTTACAATGACTGATTGTCATCAAAAGTTTGCTTAGCAAACACAGAATGGGAATTAAAGAAATGAGATTAGGATTTTCCCAGGGAAACCCCATTTGCCCTGATACCCTGAATTAATTATATCACTTCCACGATCACTCACAATAATGGCCCAGGATAGATGAGAATTCATTTATCCTATAAAAATAAAAAAACACTGTAAGGCTGAGGTACATGTGTCTCTCAGGTAAGTTATTCGGGGCAACCTCTCATCAGAATCATGCTAACGACATACATTCATTGTTTCCTTCTATGTAGTTTCTGTGAGTGATTAGCACTCCCCCTCCCCCCTATTGTATCCCATCAATCTGCTTTTCGTTAGAAAAACTAACATATTTCCTGGTGGTGGTGGTGCACATCTTTAATCTCAGCACTCAGGAGGCAGAGGCAAGGGGATCTCTTTTGTGAGTTCTAGGCCAGCCTGGTCTACAAAGTGAGTTCTAGGACAGACTCCAAAGCTACACAGAAAAACCTTGTCTCGAAAAAGCAAAACAAAAAGGAAAGAAAGGAAGAAAGAAAGAAAGAAAGAAAGGAAGGAAGGAAGGAAGGAAGGAAGGAAGAAAGAGAGAGAGAAAAGAGGGAGGAAAGGATGAAGGGAGGGGGAGAGAGAGAAGAGAAGAGAAGAGAAGAGAAGAGAAGAGAAGAGAAGAGAAGAGAAGAGAAGAGAAGAGGAGAAAAGAAAACCTAACATATAACTTAAATGAGAAGGCAACACCCCATAGTTTTTGTGTGTAGGTTTTTTTCATAGTTTTTCTGTATAACTACAGTAGGACCTACAATCTCCCCTCCCAACTTAATTTCCTGAGGAAGAGGAATAAATGAGTAGTGGATGTTGTCACCCACAAGTTTTACCCACAGAAATCTTTTTAGCTATACACAATTGATAATGTGAGCACAGCTGAAGAACCTATATGTGCTAAGATACATGTATTTGTGGATGATAGGCTCCTTTGAATACATTAAACAATGAAAGCATATTTGAAGATTTGCTTATGAGGTGATTCACATGCTCAATAGCAATATTCATGCTTCTACTAACAAAATTCATGAAGTGAGGAAAGAGAAAGAAGGAATCTCAAGCTAATTCTTAAAAACTGCACCTGGAATGTAAAATCGAAAATGTTTAAATACCAAGCCATCCTAGGTGTTTCTGAAACATGGGGTTCAGCTTCTGGCTTGGTTATATTTGCTTGGGGAGCTTTCATAACTTTTATTTATTATTATAATCCTCCTTTGGTGGGATGATATTATGAGATTAGTTTCACAGTTGATCCGACTTGGCATGTAATGGCAATATTTAGAAGGGCTTCCAATGCCAGAAGACTGGCAAGAATTTGAAAGCCCCTTTGCCTTGTTACAATCCCTTCTCCAATGCTTCTCATTCGCATTGAACTGGCCACTGCTTTTTTTTTGGGGGGGGGTGTTTGTTCTAACCATCTTGTGTTAATGACCATTGGTCCACCCCAGCAGCAGCACCAGCAGCCTGTTCCTTCATAAATGAATGATGACCACAAAGCAAACAAAGCTGAGACTGGGAGCAAAATAAAGCTGAGAACTTAGGCAGTCCTCTTTATACAATAAGACTCTTGAAATGGCATGACCCTAGAAGCTCAATATTCAAAGGTCTTCTCTCCATTCTCCAGGCAAGATCTTTATCATGTACTTTAGTTTCTACTTACCTGTAACCCTTCGGAGTGATGAACCACACATTGATATATGTGCTGGATTCATGGGTCAGATGCATTTGCCTTCTCCAGGACTGCCATAGACGGAAGGAACTTTTCAAGCATTGTCTCAACCTTTGAAAAACAAAATATTCAATAAAAACATAGACTAGATTTAAATAATAATTCTTCCTCATATTTCTTGTCTCCACAAATATTATGACAATTGTTCCCATTTATGTTGAAATTTTGTGACAACTGGGAAATAGAATTTTATCAGCCAAATACATTATAAAAACAAAGATTTCCGAGAAATCATTTCTCTAATGTTTAACAAATAGTAAAAATTTGGTAAAAAAAATTACATTTCAATGCTACAAACTATGAATTGGAAACATAGGAAAGAAACAAAATTCTGAAACAAAACAGCATACTGTAGCATACTTATGATTCCTGCAACCTTCAGGACCTAAATTTGTGACTTATAAATGTCATAGAAATTGTCACTATTATAATATCTACAAAAGGGACTTCAGTTCAAAACCAGTGAAAAAAGATAAATAGGGTCACTTTGTAGTGATTAAGGAAGCAATCTATCAAGAAGACATTATGATTCTAAGCATATATGTCCCAAAACATAGGCACGATTACACTCCAGTATTATAATCACTTTAATCTGCTTACATTTTCCTCAGGTTGACTTGAGTACTTAAAAGTGGTGAGGTGTGAAGTCTGGCCAGATCTACTACATAGTGTAAGTAAGGCCTTAGGGAGGGTAATCTGAACTTCCTTTTCTTTTCCTGTGAAAACTGAGGATAAAAATGTATAGAGTTACAAGGAGATAGTTAAGTTTTAAAGCCTAGAAATCGTTCAGAACAACATGTGCAGTGCAGTAGAAACTAATGCTTGCCATCATTTTATTTTAATTGAACTACTTCTGTCAAAAGTATCACTGATTGAGATAGATTTTAACATCATTGTAAGTTCCACTATGATCAAGGTGGCATAAAATTTACGAAACATCTCTAAACTATGCAAGCTGATAATAAAAAAAATTACAAGTAGAGCACGTTCTTTTTTAGACTAAGAAATTACCTAAGAAAATTGGCTCTTTAACCTTTTTGATAAATGAAACTCAATATAGTTATATTACAAGTAACTAAAAGCATATAATAAGAGGTTTATAGTCGCCAAATTGGAAGGTATTATTACAAAAGTAGAGACTGCTCTGATTAGCCTTGAGGCAAAGAACTTAAAGTAGCTGAACTGCTTGTTACTTTTTCTCTACTTTTCTATTGATAAACATGATATAAGAGAGTAAATTTGATTTACTCAGGCAAAGAGAACAGATGTTATGTGTTGTAAATTTTGCTAAAAGCCTGTGAGATAAGAGAGTGCATTTACATGGTTGTCTAACTATTTCCAATTTAATTTATGTGGTACAAGTAGAAACATTAGAAAAGTTTTGTCTTTTCCTGTCCAATGTTGATTAAATCAATCTGAAGAATCTCCCATTAAATGAATCACCCTGAAGACAGCGTTCTTTATGGCCGCTAATGTTAATGTCTTCTGACAAGAAGAAAACTAAGAATCATAGATTTCTGATAAGAACCAAGGAACAAACCCAGAAAACAGAAGGTTACATAAAATGAATGAGAATAAAAATAATTGATAGATTAGACATGTACACTTTAGGGTTAAAACTCTTAACTACCAGTTCTCAAGAGAAAAGAATAACCAATAGAGCCCAGTAAAAAGTGATTTTTCTATATACAGTCTGAAAGGGAACAGTTGGAAAATAGCAAAATGTAACAAAGAGGGAAAACATTTGGGAGCATGAATTGTGGTTAGTATTTGTGAGTTCATAAGGAGCTCTGCTATTTCCCAAATCATCAATCTATAAAATTCTCCTCAAAGTTGAGAATATAATCTGCATGTTTTATAGCCACAAAAAATAAAATCATTTATTCTTCAATCTAATCCCAGGCAAAAGAGGGTATCTCTAACACCCAAATAGGATCAAGTCAAGGGATGCAATATAACAATAGTTACTTGATTTATACCAGAAGTTTGATACTGTAATTTTATTCTGAAATCCTACAGTCATTTTAGAAACCTGGGCTTGTAAGTAACTTTGCTCCAGGTCTTAGTAATAGTAGTTAAAATATTGAAAGCCAATTTTATTATTAAATGTTAATATAATAATGTTAATACTAATTTAGACTTGTAGAATACTTACTAGTCTTTAAATATGGGGTAAATCCTTCATATATATCATCTATCTATTCCCTCACAAAATTCCTGGAAGGTGTATATTATTATTTCTGTTCACATATTAAAAAAACTTGAGGGTTACAGCAATTCAATTAAGTAGCTGAAAATTGGAGAATTCCTGTGACTTCACAATTTCATTCCCAGATACTTATTCTTCTTTAGCAAACACCTTTGAAGGCCTACAAGACACTGAAATAGAAAAATAGAAGTGTAGGAGTCATACTAACTTAAGGATCTTCCTTTTTATACTTTCAGTTTCCCATGATCAGCTAAACTTCAGCAGTAGTAAGTGGAAAATTACACAAATAATTTGGGCTTTGAGGACTAGAGATATGGCTCAGTGGCTACAGGCACTGGCTCTTATTCCAGAAGACCCAGGTTCTCCCTACTCCCACATGAAAGCTCACTACCATCTGTAATTCTAGTCCCATAAGATGCAATGCCCTCTTCTGGCCACAGTGAGCAGTGTATGCACATGGTGCACAGTCAGACAGACTCTCAAACACATAAAATAGAAATAAATAAAATCTCAAAAAGAAAAAAAGTCATTTGTGTTTTATTTCCCAGCTGTTAACCCTATGAACTACAAGATGTATGCATGATGTGTTCAGTGTGAAATCATAGCACTACTTACTGTTATAGGAGTAACCAAATTCTCTCCCATCCACTCCCCAGGAAGGAACCCATTCCTGGTATGGTAAAACTAGTCACGAATCCATGCTGGGTGAGATCCTGAGTCCTACAAAGGAATTGAATACTGTTGTTTAACTAAATTACTATAGTGCCTTCTAAATATTTACATTTATACCCATAGCCTAATGTTACTCTTTCGAGTAAACAGTGGTAAATACAAGGAGTTGCGGTTGTATAAGGTACCTAGAATTAGTGACAAATGCTTGTTCAGTCCTGACAAGATATTTATAACATCTCCTCTGTGGAAGAGAAGACAGGACTTGTGTAAGGGCCAGAAGACAGACAGGAGGGCTATAAAATGTCATCTTCTGGACAAGCTCTAGTCATTAGAATCATGAACTCACAGCAGTTGCAAATGCCTGCACTGGACCTGAACAAGATGCAGCCCATCAACAGTCAGACACTGGTGGAGGAAGGGTTCAGGGGGCCCCAACCCTCACTTCTAAACTATTTGCTACTAGCAGATACATGGAGAAAGGGAGTCATTACCTTCCAGTCAGGTACTGCCAAATGACTCCACTAGGCTCCAGTGAATAGTTCCATTGCAGTGTTCACACAAATAACCCTGGTTAAACTAAATGAGTCGTAAAACAAAATAGAAAATTTTGAACTGGGAAGGAAAACGGTAAGGGGCTGGTAGGGGTGGGAGAAAGATGAGAGGGTAGGGAGAGAGTAATCAGGATTATTATTCATGTGTATGAAATTATCAAAGAACAAAAAAAAATCCATAAAAACAAATTCATGTTTGATTTCATTACCATATATTATATTTATTCCCACACTTTATTAGCTGCTACTTCTTACTATATCTAATTTATATATTGAACATTATCATCACTATAGACATATAAGTAGGAAGGAGATAAAAGAAGGTAGGGATAAGAGTAATCAGAAGGAACAAATTTAATTAACCTTTTTAAAGTTTTTTAAAGTAACACAAATTTCTTCCTTAAACTATAAAAAGAAAAAACATAATATACAGGACTCAACATTATTCATTTTTTCAGGCACCCACTGGGATATTTTGAGCATATACCTTATAGATAAGGGAAACTACTATGCTCTTATCAAAGCAATGTTTCATAAAAAGGCTTTTTGATGCCTTTATTTTTCTGATTTCGAAGGAAGGGAATCCTGACACAAATGGGCTAGTAGTTGCTACCAGTCTAAAGTACAATTTCTGTTAATAAACTACAACAAAGACTGGATCCTTAATATAGAATAAAGTGGTTGACCAGCAATACATAGATCAAGCTAAGTAGTATAGCAGCAGTCCAGCTGCTGGGAAGGATGTTTTGGTTGAGTTAATTCCTGGCATAGGTTCCTCATGGGTCACATCCTGAGTGTCATGTACTTCAGAAGACAACTTCTCAGAAGTATATGTTAAAAATAAATAAATAAAAGTTCTCCACACTATTTTCTGGTTTCCTCTTGGTCTATCACAGCATCCTATTTATAACATCCCTCAAGGAAGCTTAACATTTAAACCCAATCTCTTTGTCAGAAAACTTTTTAAACTTCAAACTGCAATAAAAAGGGAAAATGGCTGAGCCAGGCAATGGTGGCACATTATTTTAACCCCAGCACTCAGGAGGCAGAGACAGATGGATCTCTGTGAGCTTGAGGCCAACCTGGTCTACAGAGCAAGTTCTAGGACAGGCTCCAAAGCTACAGGTAAAATCTGTCTCAAAAAAAAAATAAAGGAAATAGCAAGTAGGACAGCAAAGGTAAGAATAAAGAAGAAAGGGGGGGTGGAGGCCCAAAACTGTGAGCCTATTTCCATCCTGACTGGTCAGGATATACAAACGTACTTCTGCTCCTTCTTTTGTACTATGAGGTCACCTGGGGAGTGGCTGCTTTCAGGATACTTGGTCTAGAGTGGCTTCATTGCCTAAACAACAAAATGCTAATGACTTGATGCCTCAAAGTGCTAAAGCAATTAACTGTTTGAGTTGTCCTTTGTATCATGTTAAATAAGTCTTTTGTTGACTTCTTCCCCCTTTTGTGTCGGGGTATAAAAGCGTATGGAAAATTAAACCTGACAAGTTCAATACTCACTGAAACACCCTTCCAGTCCTATTCTATGGTTTCTGTTTTATTATTTTTCACATGTCTTTTTATTCTTTACTTATATTTCTAAATCCTGATGCCCCTACCCTGGCAAGAGGTTTTTTTGTTGAGGCTGGTCTCCAATACAGGGCGTGTGTAGGGGAGAGGGGGGCCATACTTAACAGAGTAAAGCCAAAAGCAGGAATAAACCAGGAATAAATGTGATCCAAGAGCACCCTAACTCTGCCTGAGCCTTATTGGTGCATGTAGGGCTTTAAAATCATCTCTGTACTAGGTCTGTGTCTCTGACATTTGGCCTGTTTTGAGGACCCATCTATCCTTCCATGTTCCTGGAGGTGACTCAGTGCTCCTGGGGTTTGTTGTGCTAGTGGGCATCATAGCTGGATAGAACAATTGATTGCTTCCCTCCCTTGACAACTTGCACACTACTTTCTAATAATAAAGAAGCTAGAATGCAGGAAAGAGGCTTTCCAGGTAGATTCAGGAGCCTTTCTGATTAGATCCAATTTGAGTTCTGTGTTGGAAGTGTGCAGTGTCTTCAGCAATAGGAACTTACCTTCAATCTCTGAGAGGCAACCAAGGTCAACAGCAAAAGCAATAGCCTATGTTGTTTTGGAAAATCATTCTTACCTATGTCGTATCTTGAAGCGATTATGTTGGTTATGATTTTCTCTGGTCTATTGATATCAGTGTTTCAGATTTTATGTTAAGATTCATTTAAATTTATTTTTGTGTAGGGTAAATGTAATTATATTTTTCTGAATGTGGTTATTCAACTTTACCTAGCACCATTTGTCAAGTGTGTTATCTTTTTTCCAATATACATTTTCATATCCTTGTCAAAAAATTAGATGGCTATAGCTGTATTTTTCTTGTGTCTTCCATTCTAGTCCATTAGTGTATACACATACATATATATGTATATATGTATGAATATAGTTTTGTGTCAGTATAACACTGTCTTTGACACCTGTAGCTCTATATTATATTTTGTGGTCATGTATTAGAGTATTTCTAGCATTGTTGAGAAAAATTTGGACTGATATGGTTATTTGTGGCCTTTTGCGTTTCCATACAAGTTTTATGATTATTTTTCTAGCTGGCACAGAATCTCATTGGAATTTTGATGGATTTGAGTTGAATCTGTAAGCTGTTTTCAATAACAGACATTTTTGTAATATTCTGCCAAAATATGAGAATGGAAGTTCTTACATACAATAGAGTCTTATTTCTTTTTTTAAATGACTTTAAGATTTTATTGTAAAGGTCTCCCACCTCCTTCGTAGCTTTCTTCCAAGGAGTATTATTTTCTAATCATTATAGATAGAATATCTTTACTAATTCCTTTCTTGGTAAATTTAGTATTGGTATATACAAAGGCTATTCATTTTTGCATGTTGTTTTTTTAATATATTTATAGAGCTAACAGTATGTCTTAGTCGGCATTCTATTGCTGTGAAGAGATACCATGACCTTTGTACCCACACCACACAACATTTCTCATAGGTTTTCCAGCATTGTGGAATATAAGCTCCCAATGTGTTTCCCAAGGATCCTCTAAATTTTCCTGGAATCAGCTGTAACTTCCTCTTCACATTTAATCTTACTTCATCCTTATTTTACTACTTTGGTTAGCTTAACCAAGTGCTTTTGGTTCTTTTATATTTTAAAAGAACTACCCCTTGGTTTAATTGATTTTATATATTATTATTTTTTACTATTCATTTCATTAATTTATATCCTAACTTAATTACTTCTTGCTATCTACTACATTTGGGTTTGACTTCCTCTTCTTTTCCTAGGACCTTGAGGTGCTTCATTAGATTGTTTGTTTGAAACATACCTAATATTTTTGATGTAAGCACTCTTAAGTATAAACTTTCTTCTTAGAACTGTTTTATCTGTATCTCAGAGGCCTAGCAAATTTTATTGTCATTTTCTTATTTATTTTTTAAATCCACTCTCCATTTTTTTCAATGACATACTGTACATACAAAATTGTACAGTTTCATTTGCAAGTATTTGCGTATCTTCTGTGGGTTACTCTTCCTGTTGATTACTAGTTTTATTCCCCTGTGATATGATAAAATACACGGAATTAATTTTTTATTGGTTGTATGTCATGCTTTCTCTCCTATAACATAATGTTTCCATGGGCTATTAAGAAAAACATATTCCGGTTTTCTGCTGGGTCCTTTGCTTGGGAACAGTTTTCTGCTCCTACACTGGGGCTGCCCACCCAGAGCGGTGAGTGCCTGCCTACCGGGCGGGCCTCAGGGACCCCCCGAAAGGGAGCACACGCACCTCCAGCTTTGGCAGCAGGGTGTCCTGTGTTCTACTCGTCCCCGCCCTGCCCCCCAAGTTCTCCCTATTGTCCTCGGGTCATAGGTGCTGAGGACTTCCATCTGGATGGGTGAGTGTGTGCTATCCAGGGGCGGACTGTCCCAGAAGAGAGCACAAACCCCCCTCCCCCAGCTCCTTCTGCAGGGCTGTCTTTCTTACGCACAACCCAGTCCCCCAGCACCCCCCCCAACCCTGCCCTGCTGTATACTAGGACCAGTGCTCAAAAACAGTTTTAAGCTCCTACACTAAGGCTACCCACCCAGAGGGGTGAGTGCCTACCTACCAGGCAGGCCCCAAGGACCCCCCCAAAAGGGAGCACGCACACCTTCAGCTTTTGCGGCAGGGTGTCCTGTGTTCTACTCATCCCTGCCCTGCCCCCCAAGTTCTCCCTTTTGTCCGCAGGTCATTGGACTACCAGGCGTCTATGTTTCGGTGCTGAGGAGTTCCATCTGGATAGAACGGTTCCTGCTTCTACACTGAAGAGATACACCCAGAGAGTCAGTCACAGCAA